>NW_007735554.1:19631-75694 GCF_000696425.1 Galeopterus variegatus
ACAAAAAAAAAAAAAAAAAAAAAAAGAACTTAACTACCTTAAAATACTTTTTTTTCAAGTGCATTGGAGCACTGTACTCATAGAGCAGGTAATGGCCCCCAAATCTAAGGAGAAATAGTAACTTCAGGGAGAGAGGAGACATGAGCAGACACTGGTAGGAAGAGTTGAGCTAGGATAGCTGAAAAATTGGTGAAGGATGAGTATGGGCTGGAAAAAATGTGTGAGATTTGTAGTCTGTATCATCGTGAGGGCTCTCCCTCCAGAAACCTCACCAAGCACCCGCAGAAAGTATCAGAAAGATCTTTAAAATTGTCCATTATGGTGTAGAGCTGGGAAGGGGGAAAGCAGCCATGCAGAAGGGACAGAAAACACTGCACAAAAGTTTTTCTGCTATCTCCACTGTGGAATAAAACCTTTAATTTGTGATGGGATGTTAAACAGCATTGCTGACTTTAGTATAGTAGAAAACACTTATTGTAAAGGAAGGAAACAGGGACAGGTTAAAAATATACTCTTGGAAGAGGAGCAGTATTACACACTGAGCTCATAACCCCAATGAGGAGAGGGGCAAAAGAACTGAGAAAGCCACACCTGCAAGCTCCAGGAACATGGCACAGGTCAAAGACTGAGCCAAAAAAAAAGAGATTGCACACACCCACTGACTACTTCTTCTCCACCATCCAGACAAAAGTAAGAGACCTCAAATAACAAGTAATAGCAGAATACTGTGAGAGAGTAGTAAGAGATGAACAAAAATATGCAGAAACTCTTAATCTGCACAGAAAAATGGACAGATGTAGAACTCATAATTCATCAAAAATTGATCTGTTAAGCCTCAGTCTGCTTTACACAAGAAGAAGCTCTACAAGTATTTGAAAACTTTGGTACACTTTGGGTAAAAATAGCTACAACAAATTTTAATTTCAGCCCAGTTATTAACCAGATTACCACTAATCTCCACATTAAATGTCTAGACAAAAGAAAAATGTCTACATTTTCAGGTATAAAACCTATTTATGTCAGTCTCTATTGTTCTGCATAATATGTCCATATTTAAAGAAAGTCTTA
Organism: Galeopterus variegatus; assembly: GCF_000696425.1. Taxonomy (NCBI): domain Eukaryota; kingdom Metazoa; phylum Chordata; class Mammalia; order Dermoptera; family Cynocephalidae; genus Galeopterus; species Galeopterus variegatus. Next base: position 20,700 of record NW_007735554.1, read on the forward strand.
GGAGGCATAAGAAAAGGCAGGAAATTACCACAATCCCAGGAGACAAAGAAATAATCGTAATAGATTCTGATATGACACAGAAATTATAATTAACAGGCAATTTAAAACAAATATGGTTAATATGTTAAAGATTTTAAGAGAAAAATATTCAAGATCAGATAGGCAACTTTAGCAGATATAGAAAGTATGTAAAAAAAAAGAATCATTTATTGAAGTGGCAGTCTTTTCCCCAATGTATGTTCTGTTGCCTTTGTTGAAGATCTATTGGTTAAAAGTACATGGGTTGATTTCTGGGTTCTCTATTCTGTTCCATTGGTCCAAGTGTCTGTTTTTATGAAAAAGGTACTGAGAAAACAAGACATCAATATGTAGAAGAATGAAACTAAACCCGTACTTCTCACCATATAGCAAAATCAACTCAAAATTGATTAAAGACTTAAAGACCAGAAACTATAAAATCCCTAAAAGAAAACATCGGGGAAACACTTCAGGAAGTAGGACTTGATAAAGACTATATGAATAAGATCCCCAAAACACAGTCAACAAAATTAAAAAATAAATAAATAAAAAAAATGAGATTATATTAAGCTAAAAAGCTTCTTTTCAGCAAAATAAATAATTAACAGAGCAATGACAACCTACAGAATGTAAGAAAATGTTTGTAAACTGTGCATCCATCAAGGGATTAATATCCAGAATTTACAAGGAATTCAAACAACTTAAAAGTAAAAAAAAAAAAAAAAAACAAGTATCCCGATTAAAAAATGGGCAAAGGAACTGAAGAGGCATTTTTCGAAGGAAAATATATAAATGGCCAACAGACAAATAAAAAAATGCTCAACATCACTAAGCATTAGTAAAATACAAGTCAAAACCACATTGAGATATCATTTCACCCCAGTTAGTGCGGCCATTATCAAAAAGACAGAATAACAAATGCTGGCGAGGAAAAAAGAAACAGAACAAGTAGAAAATGGCTAAAAAATGATAGATTTTTATCCAACTATATAAATAATCCCTTTAAATGTGATAGTTCCGAAGACTAATGGAACTAATCATTTAATGCTGTACGGCAGACTATCTCTAGTATTACATTCATCATTTATCCCAGTTATACAAACACCGAATTGCTCAAACTAGCTCAAAAGACTTCTTAACCTGAAATGAGGTAGACTCCACCTCAATCTCATAATGATTGGGAAGAATTACTACTGGTAATCTCATTTCCTTAATTTGTTTCTTACTACTGAGATATGAGAGAATATTTGCTGGAAGGAATTTCCCACTACAAAACAAAAACAAAAGTCAAAATCCATTTACTGTTTTTCTTCTTAGCTAGAATAGTGACATGTGATGTATTGCTGGATTAGATCAGCCATGTTCTTTGTTCTGTGTTATTTACCTGAGAAAGTGCCTGTAGTTGTGTGTTTGTTAAGAGTTGCCCCTTTCGAGAAGACAGGTAGTGGAAGGTATAAACCAACTTTGCTGTAAGGCTTAGGGGAGAACTTCTGGTTTACTAATATAATGAAAAACATAACAAAACTAGATTTAAGGAAAAAAAACCTTCTTATTTGCATATTTTACTAAGTGTTTTACAGGTTTAGTTTCTTCTAAACTCTACAACATCTTCAACATACAAATGAGAAAGCTGAACATCAGAGAAGTTATGTAACTTATCCAAGGAAACACAAATAGTATATTAGAAGCTTTCCCCCTCTACCCCTTTCCATCATTATATATAATATTTATTTATTTAATATAAATATATATAAAATTTATTTATTTATTTATTTTTTGTATTTTCAATTTCTAGCCAATATAATAATGGCAATTAAAAATAGTATATCTGGGTTAGGATGACGGGGGGAAATTCAAGAAGCTTCTTTTTTTATGAACTTAAACACACATATGTTTCCAGGTAAGTTTTCCTTTGTTGGTCCACTGAACGACTCTAGTGTGCTGGATTTGAAGGAAAAATGCTATAGCAGTGAAATGATGTCGCCTGAATTGTCCCTTATGCTTATTTCCTTTAAAACTTGAGCATAGTTTTGGACTGCTGATGGAGAATTTGAGGGTTTAAAAATCATTTAATTACTTTTCCTAAGTACAACACAAACATTTCAATGATTGGATTTTCTTAAAATTCTTTTTTTTTTTTTTTTTGGAGGAAAAGTAAGTTTAGAAAGCTAAAGTCAACTCATAATACATGTAGCAGGAAAAAACAAAACATTTGCATTCAGAACTTTCAATTTCAGCTCTGCCACTTACTTTCTTTTTGACCTTACATCTCACCATATACCCAAATCAACTCAAAATGGATTTAAGACTTAAGATAAGACCGAAACTATAAAACTGCAGGAAGAATATGTAAGAGAAACACTTCAGGATGTAAAACTGGGCAAAGACTTTATGAATAAGACCCCAAAAGCATAAACAACAAAAGAAAAAATAAACAGATGGGATTATATCAAACTAAAAAGCTTCTGCACCACAAAGGAAACCATCAACAGAGTGAAAAGACAACCTCCTAAATGGGAGAAAATATTTGCAAGCCATACATTCAACAAGGGTTTAATATCCAGAATATGCAAAGAACTTGAACAATTGAATAGTAAAATAACAATAATAGTAATAATAATCCAATTAAAAATGGGCAAAGGAGCTTAATAAACATTTCTCAAACGAAGACAAAGAAATGGCCAATGAGTACCTGAAAAAGTGCTCAATGTCACTAATCATAGGGAAATGCAAATCAAAACTAAATGGAGATATCATTTCACCCAGTTAGACTGGCTGTTATCAAAAAGACAGGGAATAGCAAATGCTGGGGAGGGTGCAGAGAAAGGGAAGTACTTCTACATTGTTGATGAGACCATAAATTAGTGCAACCATTATGGGAAACAGTATAGAAGTTCCACAAACAACTATGGATAGAGTCACTATACCATCCATCAATTCCATTGCTGGGTATATTCTCAAAGGAATGGAAATCATCATGTTGAAGGGAACCCTGAACTCCCATGTTTATTGCAGCTGTGTTTGTTATAGCCAAGAGGTGGAACCAACTTAACTACCCATTGGCAGATAATTGGATAAGGAAAATGTAGTATAAATACAGAATGATATACTATTGTGACATTAAAAAAAAATAAAATTCTGCTATTTGCAGCAACATGGATGAACTTAGAGAAAATTCTGTTACATGAAATAAGCCAGGCACAGAAAAAGAAACACCACATATCCTCACTCATAAGTAGGAGCTAAAGAAATAAAGATACAGCAATCACAATAATTTATTGAACTTTTAAAAGGAGGGAACATAACTGAGGATACCAGAGGTGGGAAAGGGGCAAGAGGAGGTAGTTAGGGAGAAATTGGTAAAGGGACAGAAAAAATGATTACGTTGTATAATGTTGCTCTACAGCAACTTCACTTATGTAAAAAGGGGTATGTAATTAAAGACATACTGCATAATAATACAATAGATTTGTTATAGAAATTACTAGAAACCTTAAATAAATGGCTTGTGCTTACTTAAAATTTCAGTCAATATAAGTAAATGCATCCCTTAGGGCATGCTGAGAGATTGATGTTGCTTAGTTTATAATGGTTTGTAAATCTGGACTGGGAAAGCAAATAGCCTTAAACTGTTATGATATGACGTAGGACACTGAAAATTCAATTTCAATGTATTTTTGCACCCCAGGACATATTTAAACACAAAAATTATTTATATTCATTTACTAACATGAGTTTGCAGAAGTCACTAGTTCAGTTATATTATAATGATGTTTACATGATTTTTGCATGACTATGAAATACATAACTAAAATACTCCTAATGCAAAAAATACACACAGCTTTGTTCTTTATTTGTGTACACACACGTGCACATGTGTGCACACACATATAAACACATATGCATGAACATGTGGATCCTTTTATAATTGCACAGAAATTCTTCAGTATATTTTTGATAAATGCCCATGTACACTGGGGTAATTTTATCTGTGTTAAAAGACAAGTATGACCTAGAATTTTAATTTTTCACTAAAGGGGGATGTCATAACTTGGATTTGTGCAAAAGCAAGTCCCTGAAAGAAGTATCCAGGTGCATGATTTATATTTGGAAGGTGATCTTAGAGAGCAAGGTAGGGAGAAAAGGACAAGAGGCTATCCAATAAAACTCTGTTAATAAATTGATTATTCCTGTGGGCAATTTGGGACTGCGTATGAGGCTATGTAAAACATACTAAGATTTGTTCCATAAAGGTGTAAAGAAGACAGAATATTGATCCACCATCTCTAGAATCAAACTAGCTGAAGGTTGTTCCTGGAGAATTAAATACCTGCACTTTCAGCCTATCTTCACTGAGTGGACCAGAAATGCTCCTGAATCACGAGTATGCCCGAGATAAAGAGACAGTGAAGTGGGCCAAGGGAAGGTGAGTGTAACGTTCACTGTGTCTGTTAGAAATACCTCTTCATGCACCACTCAGCTCCCCTTGCACCGTATGTTAAATTAATGATATCTTTTCATTGATTCTACAAGTTGGTGTCTGATCATAATTTCCAGTAAAAATAATTATAACAAGGTTAATGGGGAAAATGACATTCCCTGCTCAAAACTGATGTCCGGCCCAGATTTGATAATCATCATCTATTTTTGCTACTAATCATTCTAGATCATTCTTACCATTAGCCAGCATGTCTCCTCATCTAAGTTGTTTATTTGATGTGGTCACTCACTTTTACTGTGAAGTGTCTGAGACTAACATTGGCCCCTGCTGCTAGTGCATCAGATCCTGAGCACCAGCCCTAGCTAGGTCATCTTTGATAAGAAGGAGCCAATAGTGTTGAGACAATGCATAGTCTCCATCCCTGCAGTCATGACTACTTCATTCAGGGACCCATTGTTCAAACACTGGAGTGCCTGAAGATGACTTTACTATAAAAGTCATTTTACAAACCTAATGATAAAACACATCCTATGTGATAGGTGCTCTTTAAAGGGCACTGACATGAGACACAAATGTGCACACTTTTTTCCCTCTCCTACAGGTTCATCCACATGGCACTTTCCCTAGCCATCTCTGTTCTTTCAATGTTCTCCATCCGAGGCCTTGATGATTGAGCCAGTCTATTCACCACTACTGAGGAATCCTTATTCCCAACCACCTTTCCTTCCCAAAGTAGATAATATTGTGTGCCGATGGAAAGTGTCTGCCCTTGTCATTGCCTTTCAGAGCAGCCACTGATTGTAACTCTACAGTGGTAGTGATTCTTTTTGATCCCACGCCAAAATATTGATATGACCATCCTATGGTTTTTCCCTTTCTCTATCTGCTGGTAAAAGGAATAGCCTGTGAGGTCGTAGGTATATGTTGCAGTAAATATATCAGTGAAACAGGTAGGTAATATGGGGCCTAGGTCACGTGCTTATCTAATGTATTTATTTTTCCTGGACTTACTTAAGTCAAATAGTGATTATAACATTTCCATTTTACCGTGGGTCATTGTTGAACCTCCTGGATTGGGATTCTAATAATTTTCAGTTCTTGATAGACATTTCGTTTCCTGGACTTACTTAAGTCAAATAGTGATTATAACATTTCCATTTTACCGCGGGTCATTGTTGAACCTCCTGGATTGGGATTCTAATAATTTTCAGTTCTTGATAGACATTTCCATTTATGTATCACTTGATGCCCCATGGTGAGAGTCTCAGTTTTAGCTATGAGCATACCAAAATCTGTTTTGGACAAAGAGTAATTCTTTATTACAGGAATCATGAGGTCTGTGCCATAACTCTCTCATTTGGGGCTGAGATTTCATCCAGAATTTTTACCTACTGCAGAAACCATAAGAACCACTATGTGTGCCAGACCATGTGACATGAGCAGCGAGACAGGAGGCAGTCTGAACCGGGTACAGTCTCTTTTCTTGCCCTGGGCACATTTAAAACTGAGTTTTCTAATTTACCTGATAAATGCAGTAGAGCAGGGTCCTCAAGGGTGTTATAAGTTGTCTCCAACATGAATAAAGTACTACTAAAGATATCACTACATTCTTGCTAGTAGATCTTTTTTTTTTTTTTTGAATTTTGAAGAGTATATTCCTGAATGCCCCAGACTATTGAACCATTGGTAGAAGTCTAAACATAGCCCTGGGGCAAGGCAATAAATCTTTATTGCTGAAAATCCAGTTGAATGCCAACAGCTTTTGTTCTTCTTTAATGATGAGAGATAAAAAAAAATTGCATTCATCCTATTGATAGACATATGCCAAGTTCCAGAGTTTGTGCTGATATCTTCCAGTAAAAATAATGCATCTGAAATAGAGGCTGCAATGGGGGCAGCTTCTGTTTCAGATGCATTATTTTATTATGTTAACTTGCTTAACCTCATAGTGGTCTATTATTCTCTTCCATGATCTTTATCCTTTTTGGAAGGTTCATGTCTGAGAATGAAATTAGTTGGTGACAGAAAGCTTCTTTATACATCCTTTCAATTTTTTGAGTTTGGTATATGAAGTTGCTTCTGATCCAGTATTATAGGGACCAATGTTAGTAGATTCCATGTGTTTGAACAGTATGATTCTTACATAACAGGCCAGTGACAAACTATGAGGATTTTCTACTGCTCAAATGAGCATTCTTTTCACCAAACTTGATATATAGATGAAGAGATTAGATACTGATATTTGTTTTTTACAATATAAATCATAAAACTTTCTTATTGGAAGATCATTTATTTTGCTCTTTGCTCTACTAACCACTACCCACACCCATTGGTCAAGACTCCTGGTGGCTTTTGATCCCGCTACAATAATGACAACTATTCCACTGCTAATGGCCATGTCACTACCTAGCTTCTGATGCTCTGAAATCTGGTTATCCCTATTGATAGCACTGGAATCCTGTATTTGTATTGATATTGACAGGTGTAATTCCCACTATAAATTCTGGCCTACAGAGGATAGTCTCTAAGATTCTCAAATATGTTGATGCTCTTCTCACCAGTGTATTATTAATTGAATGGAATGTCCTCTGAGCCCTCCCAAGAAAATTAGCAGAAAGCTTACAGGTTCTGGGGTCTGACAGAATGAAACCACTTTGGTCTTACCACTTTGAAGCCACCATTAACTCTCTCTCAAGGCATCTCCACCTCAATTGCTATAGACTATCATCACCTCTAAGCTTTAAGGAAGTATTTCAACTGTATTTTAGCTCTAAGCTCTAAGCTACCTTTTCAGAATAATGAATCATGAGTTATGTGTGAGTGCTTGCTATGGGTTAAATGTGTCCCCCGAAAGTTCATGTGTTGGAAGCTTGACCTCCATTGTAACAGTGGTAAGCGGGTAGGAAATTCAATTATGGTAATTGAAAGGTTGGGCCTATAAAAGGTGATTAGATTGTGAGGAATGCACCCTCATGAATGGATTGATCCATTCATGGAGTAATGGTTGTGGTTCTGATGGCTTTATAAGTAGAGCAAATCAGAGCAAGTGTCTTACTCAACACATTCTCATCATGTGACACCCTGAGTTGCTGTGGAGAATAAAGAATAAGGCCCACACCAAATATGTTGTCTGGAATTTGGATTTCCCAGGCTCCAAAACTGTAAGAAATAAATTTTATTTCTTTATAAATTATCCATTATTGGGTATTGTTATAAGCAACAGAAACACACTAATGCAGTGTCCTATAGCAATAAACCATCTTCTTTACAGCCTAATATTTTATCCAGTCCCATAGTTCAACATTCTTAACGTCTTTTTTCCATGTGTTCTCCTAGCTCCAAAAGCCTGTGATCCGGATCTTGTTTGCACATTTATTTACATGTTGTGTATGGATGTTTTTGAGCTATGACAGCAGAGTTGAGTCATTGTGACAGAAATCATAAGGTAAGTGAAGCCTAAAATAGTAAAAATGTGACCAATTTGCCAACCATTGGTCTAGAAGGAACGATGAAAGGCAGAAAGCATTTTGATAAGAACAAACATCACCTTGAGAGCCATTTGCATCAGTTGTGGTCTTTGCTGATGTCCTAGGCAGTTGGCGGCTGCTCTCATTTACGAAAGGTCCAAGACTATTTCTGAGAGCCAAAAATATGCAAGAGACACCTACTATAGAATGAAAGAGGACATTGAGTTCTGGAACCAGGACATTTAAAATACATGTAGGAAACTTAAACCTACTGTTTCCTCTGAAACTTTGAGTGATATATTAAAATTAATTCGTCATTAAGTAGATTAATTCTGATACAAACTGTTTTTCTTAATATCTGCCTCTAATGCTGTTGGAGCCCTCATATTTTCTTTTCTTCTTTTAATTTTAAGTTTTATAACCTTACTATTTTTTATTATAATGTATTTACCTTGAAATTTCTAGCTTGTAAAAATACCTTCTGTCTCAAACATATATTTGTTAAATTCATTTTTGTACCTCAGACATCTTAATTTTTTAAAAAAATTTTGAAATTTAAGTCTTTATGATGATTGGCTGTTTTATTTTATTTTTTTTTTTACTTTTTAATTTTATTCTTTAGACATTTTAAATCCACTTTATAATTGAATGAAAAAAAATTTTGAAATTTAAGTCTTTATGATGATTGGCTGTTTTATTTTATTTTTTTTTTTTACTTTTTAATTTTATTCTTTAGACATTTTAAATCCACTTTATAATTGAATGTAATTTTGTTCCCCAGATTTTTGACATAATTGGTATGCAATTTGGTGTGTTTGGACATATGTAAACACTCATGTTACTATCACTACTATCCAGGGGTATTAATTTTTTTTGTGTTGCTTACAACAGAACATCTGAAACTGGGTAATTTATAATGAAATAAAACGTTGAAGCCTGGGAAGTCCAAATTCCAGAGAATACTTCTGGTGAGGACCTTTGTCCTGGTGGGGTGACTCTCTACTTAACTCCATGTATTATATGGTGAGAATGGCCTAAGTAAGAGAAAACTAACCTTCTCACTTGCTTTCCTTATAGTCATTAGAACCATACCCATTACTCCATGGACAGATCAATTCATTCATAAAGGCACATCCCTCACAATCTAATCACCTCTTAAAGGCCCCACCTTTCAAATACTATAATCAGAATTCCTACCCTCTTAGCACCATTACAATGGGGGTCAAACTTTGATGAGTTTGGGGGGAACTTTCAATCCATCACCTCCAAAATTTCCTTGTGTACCTTTGTTGTTGTTGGTGTTTTTTTGTTTTTTGTTTGTTTTCTGGTAAAAATGCTTAACATAAGATCTGCCCTCTTAAAATTTTAAAACACAATACCTTACTGTTAACTGTAGGACTATATTTTTACAGCAGATCTCTGAAACATACTCATCTTATATAACTGTAACATTACACTCATTGAACAACAGCTCCTCATATTCTTCTGTTCCCATCCCCTGGTAAGCATAGTTCTATTATGTACTTCTAAACGATTGGGCATTTTATATGACTTGTAGAAGAGGAGTCATACAGTATTTGTCTTTCAGTGAATGACTTATTTCACTAAGCATAATGTCTTCCAGATCCACCCATTTTGTCACAAATGGTGGAATTTTCTTCCTCTTTTTTTATGGCTGAATAATATTCTATTGTGTGTTTGTTTGTTTGTGTGTGTGTGTGTGTATATATATGTATATATATACAGGATAAAATAATTGTGTCTTCATTTCAGTTTGAAAGACAGGTTTACAGCAATTACATAGAAATATCTATGCTTATTAAAATGTGTAAGTCATAAAAACTTTTTTAAAAGGTGTATTTACAATATCTCCTGCTTAGAAATATATATGACTAATAATTTGAAGTATATTTTGTGGCGATTAAAATTTGTATAGATGTATGCTTTTATAAAATTGCTTTCATATGACAAGCAAAGTTTTTAAACATTCTTTTAATTAGATGGCATTTAGTAAGCACTCAGTAAATATGTCATTTCTGATTATGTCATTCTTTATCACATGATGTATAAAATTATGATTTATAGTATAGTAATTTAGTAATATATAATGTAAACATTTATAATAATTATATGCTCATGTTTATATTCTTACAGTTATTAGGCAATTGTCCATAAATTCTTTTCAAGAACATGATGATCACTTTCAAATATTTTATCAAGAACTAAAATATTTCTGCTGTCCAATTGAGTCAGTTGGTTAGAGCATGGTTCTGATAACTCCAGGGTCCAGGGTTTGATCCCTATACTGGCCAGCCACCAAAGAAGGAAAAAAAAAAGATAAAATATTTTTTACATTCTATTATTGATCTAATATCTTGTACAGAAACTATAATTTCCTATGTATTGTGTTGCCAATCTATAAACTGGAATATCTTTCATATCTCTTCTCGTTTTCTTTTCATTACTGTACAATTATTTATGTTCAATAAATGCATATATTTAAAATAAATATTTCGTATGTTTTCATGTATTATGTGTTAGTGAAGATACGAACAATGCCACTACCTCAAAAGTTTCTATTCCTTTCTCTACCTTCAACCACAAGCAACCACTGATATGCATCCTGTCACTATAAACTAATTTACATTTTGTAAAATTTTGTAGGCACAGAATCATTGACTAGATACTCTTTTTCACCTTTTCTTTTTTTAATTCAGGGAAATGATTTTAAGGTTTATTCATCCTGTTTAATGTATCAGTACAGTCATGTGTCACTTAACCAGTGGGATACGTTCTGAAAAATGCATCATTAGGTGATTTTGTCATTGTATGAACATCACAGAGTGCATTTAGGCAAACCTAGGTGCTATAGCCTACTACACACCTAAACTACATGGTATAGCCTTGTAGAACTAGGGCTAGAGCACAGACCCCTCAAGCCCATTGTCCAGACTGGGTCACAAACCCTTCACATGCAGGTCTACAAGCTAGGTAACAGGAAAAAGGTCTTTGGAGCCATGGATGAAGAAATAATAGGCTTTATTTCTAGACACAAGCTCTGATAACCAGCATTTCGAAGCCTCTGTCTCACACACTGAAGAGTATACAAAAATAGCAATAAGCAAAAGGATACATGGGTGCACTAACTCTACTCCCACACAGCTTGTTTGCAAAGGACATGCTTCACCACACACAGCCCGACCTGAGGTGAGGGAGCCTGGCTAAACTACTCCATTTTCCTCACAATGCACTGCTTCAGGGTCCCTCACCATACAATCTACGCATTCAGAATCTTCTGCAATGCTCCCTTAGCAAGGATAAATGATCCTTACATTCATGTAACCTATTGTCTGTTCAATATGCCTTAAGGCTTGTCCTGTAGTTCTGTCCTTTCAACTATTAGCCACATAGGTCTGGTTAGTAGTCATCATTGGTGTGATTTTCCTTGGGAATCCTGCAGTCATACTGATGGGAAGTTCAATGCATACTCAGTAGGCCAACATATTGATCACATGACTCTGGTGCGGTGCCTGCAGCCAGAACACTATGGGTGAAAAGACAAAAGGGTTATTGGTGCCAATAGGGGAGGTTCTCGCCCCTCTGACAAGATACATGCCACTTTGCTATCCTGAAAAAGGATGGTTGCAGGAATAGGTATCTTACCTGGTTTATGACACCATACTTTATCTGCTAACACTTTTGGATCTGTAAGTTCTACATGTAACAGTACAGGGGAACTCATAATTGGCCATAATGATAACACAAATGTGCCCTCTGGAATAGAGTGCTTATCTGTTCCAGGCCACGTTACTTTTACTCAAGGAGGCCAGGTAACTGTCACCCAAGGTGAAACTTGCAAGCCTTCCTCTAATCCTTTTCCCCAAGGCCCTATTAGACCTACCCAGCATATATGTGGGGCTTCTATTCTCCAAGACCATTCCCATTGTACTGTCTGTCCCTGCTGCAAACAGGTTGGGGCTGGTAAGAGAATATTTCCATTCTTGCCATATCCTGGCTTCAAAAGCTTATCTTTAGTAGTGACTTGCATTTGTGTACAGGTTCTGCAGCCCTATGCAACAGAGCATCCACTGGAGAGGGCCTGCCCTTGTGGGGTCTCTCATTAGAATCCGGACTGTGACCATAACCACTGTGTCCATCCCTTCTGGGATGGGGGTTGGGCAGATAGCCTTAGTCCCTTTTTTAAATGACCATTTTACCATTCAATCACTCCCGTTGCCTGGAGGTGTTATGGCACATGTAACTTCCATTGAATAGACAACTGGGAGGCCCACGTCTGAACCCAATGTTGAGTAAAGTGGGTTCCATTACCACTCTCTATGACTACATGGCCGTAAGGCTATTCAATACCTTCATAGTGTTTACCTAGTCTGGGCCTTACAAGGCCATTCAAACAGAAGACCAGTAGCAGTATCAACAGCTGTGAAGATGTATCTGAAATTCTCTGACCTTGGTCTGACAAAGTCCACTTGCCATCAAGTCAGGGGCACACTTCCTCGAGTTATTTGCCCATCTTTATGGGGCACCTCCCAGGGGTGTGGACTCTCTTGAGCACATATTGGACAAGCATGACAGGCATTCACTACATATTCCCATTTTATAGGTAAGGCCCATCTTTGAGCCGCCATTCACATGGTTTTACTGCTAGCATTCTGCATTCGTTGGTGTAGTCATTGGGTTACATCAGTAGCTGGGGCTCTCTCCAGCCATCTTACCTTAGCCAAGGCATCAGTTTCATCATTTCCTGGACTGGCTAAGGGGAAATGTCCTGTGACATGGAAAAGAGTTACTTCTTTCTCATGTCCCAATTCCCATAACTCTTGCCACATGGCCTGTCCCCACAGTGGTCAGTGGCCTACCATCCACAGTTGATATTTCCAAGTAGAGATCCAAATGGTTAAACCTTGTACACAGCCCAGCTGTTATTACAGATGGTTAATGGCCTAGGCTCATTTTTTTATCACCATCAATATTGCTCTCAATTCAGCCCACTGACTGCTCTGTCCTCTGCCATTTTCATACCACATGGTATCTGTTAAGGACTGGACAGCAACAGCTGTCCATGATGCTGAGGGTCCCATGCTAGAGCCATCTGTATACCAAGTTTGCTCTGTGATAGGTCCCTGTCCCTCATGGAAAGGTGTATCCTCCACCTCCATGGGTAAGGATTGTGTCAAAGTTTCCTCCACAACATTTACTGGTCCTAGCACAGTTTGAAACTCTTTGGACAGAGGACTCATTGACAAAGTGCATCTTTGTTCTATATATGCTCCCCATTTAGACAGAGTGGGAGTCTGAGCTACACCCATTTTAGTCTGAGCTACAGCCAACTTATTATGGGGTATGTCATCCTTCCTAGGACTTTGGCAGTTCCTGTCATAGCTTCAGTGGCCATCAAGGCAGAATACTCAGCTGCTAACTGTTTCTCTATCAGATAATAATGCACTTCAGTGCCCTTCCAGAGCTGAGACCAGAATCCTACAATTGTTCAGAATCCGTCTTATCTCTGCCACAAACCCCATCCTCTTGGGTTATATGTACATCTAATTCAAAAGGCTGTGTGGGAACAGCCACTTGTAAAGCCTGTACTTGCTGTATTGCCATTTTTGTAGCTCAGTAAGCCTGTTCTATTTCCTCAATCCAATACCAGGGACTCCTTTCTTTGTTAATGCATACAGTGGGCATGCCATTTGGGCCATATGGGGTACAAAAGCTCTCTAATACCCCAAAAGTCCCAAATATGTCTGTAGCTGAGCTACAATTGTGGGTCAAGGGTATGCCTGTATCTTGTCTATAATAGCTTCTGGGATGACTCTCATCTTACCTGACCAGATCACTCCTAAGAATTTGACTGACAGCCCAGGTCCTTGAGCATTTGCTGTGTTCATGGCCCACTCACATTTTTCCAAATGACTTAGCAGTGCTGGAGCTGCCTCGGTTATATCTGCAAGAGAATCAGTGGTTAGTAACATGTCATCAATGCAGTGAAACATTGTAACCATGCTCGGCCTAGTCCACTTGACTAGGTCCCCAGCCACTGAATCATGACAGATGGTTGGGCTATACAGATAACCTTGGGGCAATACTTGAGAGGTCCACTGCCTCCCTTCCCTGGTGAAGACAAACTGATCTTGGCTATCAGCCAAGATTAGAATAGAGAAAAAAAAAGCATTTGCAAGGTCCAGTACATAATGATATATTCCTAGCTGAGCTGTCAGGTAATCCATCAAGTCGTGAAATGAAGTCACAGCTGCATGCAAAGAAGGCACAACTTTGTTTAGTACTCAAAAGTCAACAGTCATTAGCTGGGTACCATCAGGTTTTTTCACTGGCCATACTGGAGCATTAAATGCGTTATGAGCCAGACAAATAATGCCAACATTCTCTAACTCCAGTATAGTTGCACCTATCTCTGCATGTCCTCCTGGTAAGTGATACTACTTGACAATAACTACACGTCCTGGCCTGGGTAACACCTGTGGGTCATGTTTAGTATATCCCCATAACACAGGATTTACTGTCTGTATTCGCAACTGAAACTCTCCAACTGTTGTTTATTTGTGCAAACCATAAAGTACATCCATACCCAAGATGTATTCAGCTACAGGGGATATATACACAGTACATACATGAGGAGGTAATCATCCTATGCCCAATAGCAAGGACACAGCTTTGACCTCAATAGTATGTCCTCTATAGCCATCTATACAAACTGTGGCCCTGGAAACTTATTTGTATTGCCATATATCAGGCTACATTCTGCACCTGTATCCATCAATGCCAAAACATGCTGCAAATTTGTCGTTGACCAATGTATCACCAATTCAACATGAGGCCTCCAATCCTTGCCTGCCACCAAAAGATGAGTACCTTGGCCTGCTCCCTAATCAAAATGGAACATTTCATCCACCTCCTTGGGAACAATCAAAAAGTCCTTTAAATCCACCGAGCGTACCTTGCTACCTGTTTCTGAACATTTAGTGAAATGCTGTTCAGGGCACAGCTGCCACAAGGCAAACAGGACTGCATTTGGCTGCTGGTCAATTTTCCTGCTATCAACCCCTGCTGCAAGCAAATCAAGTCTTGTGGCTAGTCTTGCTTGGTCCCTTTGGGATAAAATCCCAAACATTTCTTGGGGGTTTTATCTTAGCCACCTTTTAGAACTGTTTTGTTTGTCTCCTATCTTCTACTTCACCCAAGCTGGCTATCATGGTTATTACTTCATGTATAGGATGACCAATGTATGGGGCCAGTATGGCCATCAGTGACCCAAAGGACATTGACAGGGCATTTTGCAGCACTATGTCTCCCATGCTGCCTGTAAAATTTTCATCATCCTGGCCACAAGTGTTCAGATTAGACATGGACTGCTGCATTCCCAGCTCCCAAATGATTTGAACCATCTCAGCATATGTTTGCCATTTACTAACAATCTTGGGCAGTTCTCTAGCATTTGCCCCCATGGTTCAGGCAGCTGCATTCACCCATTCCATTAAGGAGTGATTATCTGGCCCTTGTGTATATCTGAGGCTATTCTGTAGCCACTGCCTCAGGGACAGGTGTATGGTGATCGAGGCCAACTTCTCCATCTCCCCACCTGAACACATCACATTATCCAACTCTAGGTCCCATAATTGCAGCAACCAAGCAGTCAGGGTCTCCCCATGTTTCTGCTGTCTCCCCAAGTCAACTAATTCAACCTGGGTAAAAAGGACATAGGTGGTGAATTGGGTCACTTGTGGATTGCCCACCACTTGTCGGCCTTGTCCCATAGGCTGTTCATGTTTCACTTTCTGATGCACGACATATCATACCTGGAGAAACACAGTCTCCCCCAACTCACTACTGGGTTTTTGTCCTCCCTATTGTGAGATGCAGGAGTGGCCAGTCACTGCACATCATCCTCCAGGACATTTATCCGTACTTCCAACTCTGTTTTCTGCTTCAAATCTCGATCAGCTTGCAGTATAGTGAGTAGTAGCCAGGCTAGGGTCAGCAAAAAAGTGGCCAATGGGCACCACATGCTCAAGGACAGCCACGTTTCCTCCCCCTCCCAATGAGTTCTCCTCTGTAGTGCCTGGTCTATGCTGACTTGCAGTACAGTGAGCAGCAACCTGATCCTGCTCAACAGGAAAGTGGCCATAGGGCACAACATATTCAAAGTAGCCCTATTTCCTCCTTCTCTGAAGGGCTTTTGGCTCCCATACCTGCTCAGAATCCTGTCACAGACTATGTCAATTGTAGAGCTAGAGCTGAAGCTCAGACCCCTCAAGCCCATTGTCCAGACTGGGTCATAAACCTTTCACACACAGGTCTATGAGCTAGGTAACAGGAAAAGGTCCTTGGAGCCATGGGTGAAGAAATAATAGGCTTTATTTCTAGATGCAAGCTCTGCCAACCAGCAGTTCAGAGCCTCTGTCTCACACACTGAAGAGCACACACAAAAAGTAACAAGCAAAACATACACAGGTGCACATGTCTACTCACTATTCCCAAACAGCCTGTTTACAAAGGATGTGCCTTACCACATCCAGGCGGACCTGAGGCAAGGGGGCCTGACTAAAGTACTCTATTTTCCTCACAGGCCTATTGCTCCAACCACTGTTGTATATGCTGTTCAATGTTGACCAGAACATTCTTATGTGGCACATGACTGTAGTTTTTTTTTTTTTCATAATAAATTGTTATAGTTGGTTAACTAATTCATTTGTTGCATATTTGGGTTGCTTTGGTTTGGGGCTTGCTATAGTTTGAATGTGTCCCCAAAAGTTCATGTGTTGGAAAATTGGTCCCCAGTGCAGCAGTATTGTGAAGTGGGACTTTTAAGAGGCAATTAGTTTATGAATGTTCTGCCCTCATACATGAAGTAATCTATTCATAGATTATTGGATTAATAGATTAATAGATTAATGCATTACCAAACAAGTGGGTTGGTTATGACCAGAGTGGGTCTGTTATAAAGCCAGTTTGGCCATCTCTCATGAACCCCCTCTCTGTGTGTTGCCTTAGCTCCCTCTGGACTCTTCATAGACTCCCCAACAGCAAGAAGGCCCTTGTCAAATGCAGCCCCTATGCCTTGAACTTCCCAGCTGCCAGAACTGTTGGAAATAAATTTATTTTCTCTATAAGTTACACAGTCTTGTTTATTCAGTTATAGGATCAGAAAACAGACTATAGCAGAGCTCTTACAAACAAAGCTGCTATGAACATTGGTGTATAAATCTTCATGTGAATATTTGTTTTAACTTATCTTGGGCAAACAATTAATAGTGAATAGTTTGGGTTATATGGTGGGCATATGTTTAACATTTTACAAATTGGACATTTCTAAACATACAATGATATAATCTGAAGTTAATAACAGCTTGTTTCTTCTTATACAGAATTATTTTATTTCTTTTACTTTTATAAGTGTGCTGATTTTTTTTTTTTTCACTTGACAAGAAGTGGTCATACTGAGCACACAAGGATTGCTCCTGATATTAAATAAAGAGAATGCATTCAGCCCTTGATCATTTTACCTTATTCATTTCAGGGATTCTTTTGTTCTTTTTGTCTGTTTGTAGATGTATTTTATAAACTTAAATAAATAATATGTTTTTCTCCTTTATTAATGTGTTAAATTATGTAAACTGATTTTCTTATATTAACCCAATTTGGCTCCTGGATAAAACCACTCTTTCTTTGAAAATCTACCACCTTTTTCACCAATGTATTTGTAAACATAAAATGGTGTTATATGAGTATACTTTTCTGGATATCTAACTAATAGTTTTATTCTTGGGATCAGCAATATTTACTCTATTATTCTACATTTTTTTCTCTGATTGCTAGGACATTTTTGGATTAAATATAAAAGGAGTTGTTTTTCATCTTATAGGTTCTTCTACTAGTCATTTTTTTTCATGTAATTACTCTATGGCTTATTTTTATTTTCTAATTGAATAAAATTCACTGAGGTAATAAAGGCAGGTGAGATAGAATGAGGAGCTTTTTGATTTGGCTAGAAGTGGCTTAGTTTTGTCTTCTTGGAATTAAAACATATTATTTCCAATGTGTTCAAGCTGCTTGAAAGTACTTTGTCTCTTGTTTTATAATTTATAGTCCTTTATAGTGTATCCTTAGCGAACGAAGTGCTTCAATTCATTTAAGGTTAGTATTCATTAAGATTTCAGATATGTGTAAAAATCTATGTACAAAGTAATCTTCTAGCTGTTATCTATCTATCTATCTATCTATCTATCTATCTATCTATCTATCTATCTATCTATCTATCTATCTATCTATCTATCTATCTATCTATCTATCTATCTATCTATCTATCTATCTATCTATCTATCTATCTATCTATCTATCTATCTATCTATCTATCTATCTATCTATCTATCTATCTATCTATCTATCTATCTATCTATCTATCTATCTATCTATCTATCTATCTATCTATCTATCTATCTATCTATCTATCTATCTATCTATCTATCTATCTATCTATCTATCTATCTATCTATCTATCTATCTATCTATCTATCTATCTATCTATCTATCTATCTATCTATCTATCTATCTATCTATCTATCTATCTATCTATCTATCTATCTATCTATCTATCTATCTATCTACTTACTTTATACCCTGGCCCAATAAATGCATGGCTTCCTACATGTAAGTATACATTTATATCAAAGCTTATTATATTCATATCTATTGTCTGTATAATCAACCATATGCATGAATGCAAATATGTCACTTTAAGAAGATATTCTTGGGCTGGCTATTTGGCTCAGCTGGTTAGAGCACAGCCTTGTAACACCAAGGTCAAGGGTTCAGATCCCTGTACCAGCCAGCCACCAGGGGAAAAAAAAAAAAGTTGTTCTCCTATTAATAGAAAAGAGGAATCAGCACAGAATCAGTTAGGAACCATGGTCTCTTCTAAATTTGCGATTACTCATTTGTAGCAAATTATATGTTGTACAACAAATATTTATAGAATGAAGCAATTAATATTCCACTTCATTAAAACATTTTGTACAAATTGTAGACTATAATTGTTGCAAATTAAAACTAAATTGTAAGTGTAATACAATTATAACATTAGTTATATTTTAATTTTATGGTTTAGGATTTATCTGTTTTTTTATAATGTCTTTATTGAGGTATAATTTTTATATGATAAAATCTAAAAAAAATGGTGCAACAGTTAAACCAATTTTAACATAGATACACTTACATTGTAAATGATATATGAAATTTCATATAAAGCTCATAGATGAATGGATTGATTATGCAGAAAAAGCCATGAAATCTGCAAAACCAGAATTAATACATTGATTTAGCAAAGTAATAGGAAACTAGGTGAATAAGCAAAACTCAACTCGTTATTTCTATAAACTAGCTATGAACAACTAGAGAATGAAATTACTAAAGTAATTTATTTAAAATACCATTGAACTGTCAAAATGCCCTTACTTTTTCCTTTCCCAAAGACGTAAATGTTAAAGACATTATGTTGAGAAGAACATGTGGCTGTTCATTGTAGTGGTTCATGGTGATAAGCTGTGATGACCTCCAGAGGGTTTTCAGAGCCAGAGGAATCAGGAAACTTCCACGGAGAGGGAGGAGTTGTGGTCTATGTGAAATATCAGAGATCATCAATATAAGGATGATTTCCCCACTGAGGGAAGACAGAGTCCAAGTAGGATGTGTGTTTATGTGGGGTGAATGGGAGTATGGAATATATTGTAGAGAAATAGGGACCCACATATATAGTCACTTAATTTTTAACTAAAATACAAATTTAATTCAATATGAAAAAGTATTTTAACAAATTGTAATAAAATGTCTGAGTATCTGAAGCAGAAATGTAAAATTCTACCACTATCTCAACTGAAACTATCTAAAGCTAAAACTGTGCACCAGAAGACTTCTATAGAAAATATGAATGTCTGTAGCTTTGAGGTGGAGAAAATTTCTGTGGACACAGCACCAAATCACTACTCATAAAGGACAGAAAATTACAAACTGGAATTTATCAGAATTAATTATAGCATTTTTGTTCATGAAGTAATACCATATGTGTAATGAATAAGGAAACCACAGGTTGTGAAAAATATATTCTCAGTATGAATACTTGGCAAATAAATTTATATATAACTCATTATTCAACAACAAAAAAGCAAGAAAACCAATAACATGGGCAACAGACTTAGATATTTCACAGCAACATATAGAAGAATGACCGATAACACATGTAAAAATGTATCTCTACATAATTAGTCTTAAGGTAAATGAAAGTTAAAAACATATTTCACAACTACTAGAGTAGCTAAAATCAAAAAGGCTGACAACATATGGTCTAGGGAATGTCAAAATACTCATATATTGCTGATGGGAGAATAAACTGGAACAATCTCTTTGGCAAACTGTTTGACAGATTTTTGTAAAGTTAAATATGCATCTTCTCTATGACCTAGTAGTTATCCTGTGCAAGAGGAATGAAACCAATGTTCACACATAAAAATTCTTGTTTGACAATGTTTATACAATTTTATTCATAACCTAAAACTGAAAATGTCCCAAATGTCCATAACATAAGAATGGATAAATAGATCGTGGTATATTCATGCAATGGAATACTACTCAATGGTAAAACTGAAGAAACTGCAGTTACACAGAATAATATATGAACTAATTTTGAAAACACACTTAGTGAAAGAAGCCAGACACAAAAGATACTGTGTGATATTTCTTATAAGAAAATGCAAAACTAATCTCTGGTAGAAAGAAATCAAAATGATGTTTAGTCCTTTAGTGTTTATTTAAACAGAGAGGGTCATGAATGAAACATCATGGGTGAAAGAGAATTCTTTATTCTGAACTAGATGCTAGTTTTATCCACAATTGTTCTTTTAATATGGATGCTGTTCTGTCTTATCTATAATATCTTTGCCTTCCTCAAAGCTACAAAGATTCTCTCTCCTCTCTCTCTCCTCTCTTTCCTCTCTCTCTCACTCTATCTCTCCTTTTTTAGAAGCATTATGATTTTAGCTTTTACATTTTTTCAAATTAATTTTTTACCACGTAATGAGGTATGATCAATATCTATGTTTTTTGTTTGTTTGTTTTGTTTTTTTCCATTAAGAATATCCAGCTACTCCAGAACAATTCAGCAAAAAGACCTTACTTTGTCCATTGAATTGTTTTATTGTCTTAGTTGAAAATCATGACAATACATGTGGGTCTGTTTCTATACTCCTTATTTTATTCTAACACTATTATTACAATACTTCTATCTCAATTATTGCAATATTAAGTTTGAAAGTGTGGCAGTATGCATCCTCTGTTTTTTTTAAGATTCTTTTAGTTACTCTAGATCTTTTGCATTTTCATGTACATTTTAGGACCATTTTGTGAATTATATAAATAGCTTTTGAGATTTTTATTGGGATTTTACTAAATATAAATTTGATAAGAATTTAAATCTTAAAATATTGCCTCATCCACTTTATATACAGGAAATATTTATTCATTTATTTAGTCTTTCCTTTTTTTTTTTCCTCTACAGTATCCATAACTTCTGTCCCATGGTTTCTCTGACCTAATATCCTGCCTCGTGTCTTCTAAGGCTTCATTGATTTGATTTATTCTCTTCTTTTGGCTTCTTTGTGTTTGCCAACTTTATTTCCTATTGCTGCTGTGAAAACTCCAATTATAGTGGCTTAAAAGAGCACAAATTTATTATCTAACTGTTCTGGAAGCCAGATTCTTCCCCTCACATTTGTTTATGTCGTCATTATATCTCCTACCCCCAACTCTGAACCTCCACCATCCCTCTTAAAAAGGACTCTTGTGATTACATTACGTATACTCAGATGATTCAGGAAATCTCCCCATCTCAAGGCTCTTACTCTAATAATATCTACAAAGTCCCTTTCTCCATCTGAAGTGACACATAAGCAGGTTTTGGGAATCAGTATGTGTGAACATCTTTGGGGGGATGGGAGAGCATTATTCTGTTTCCATACCAACCTTACTGTTTTCTGGCTCTAGCAGGAAATGGGGCTGAAATGATAAAAATGATCATGTCATATTGGAATCACATAAATACAATTAGGGAGTTTGAACTATCCCAAAAAATGATGAGTCACAATTCAAAAGTTTTGATAAAGGGAGTGGCATAGTCATATATGAGTTTTAAAGAGACACTTTGCTCCAGTGTGGCAAGTAGACTAGCTACAGAAAGATTACAGGTAAAGGAAGGATTAGGAGAGTATTGCAGGGATTGAAGTAAAAGTCATTGTTTTGTTTTACAATACTGGCAGTGCTGATAGAGAGAAGCGGACAGAATAAAGATATTCAGGAGGCTGAATGAAAGGTCTTGGTAAGTCTTGGGATGTGGATGTTTGATCTAAACTCTGCTTGCCTTTTTTGTACAAACTGGGCCATTTCTCTTTCTGATGCACAGCTTGAGAACAGCTTACTAACCTGGATACAAGACATTCATTTAATTTGAGAAAACATGTTAGTCTGTTTGATTTTCTGATATTATGAATCAAAGGAGTAAAAACTTAAAAAAAAAAAGGAAAAAGCCCACAATTCTCAATATATATGATTTTTTCAGTTACACTTTTATCTCCTCAGCCAATTTTAAAAATAGCATAGAATCAACTCTTCTTAAACCCTGGTGCTTACCTCTCATTCGATAGTTTTCTGTGAGCGTCAAGCTCTAAATGGAAGAACAGACAATGAAATTATGAGAGAAAAAGTAGTCATCAGAGAAGAAAGTAAAGGTTTCTGTTTATTTTTTCTTCTTTAGGACAGCAGATTTAACTGGATTTTATTAACTGAGCATTTTAATTTCTATTAGACTTGTAGTTTCCGGAAAGCCAACAACTAATTTTAGCGGTAAGTTCACTCTCAGTTCTTGTTTTCTTTGTTTCTAGTTATCGTTTTTTAGTTTTTTCTGTGTGAGTGTGTGCGCACGCACGTGCGTCCATGAGAACGTTGGGCTCATGTTTCCCCATAGATACTTTAGTGTGAACTTGAGAAAAGCTGCATCAGGGGCCGCTGGCTAGATGTTAAAGTGGAAATGCCCGGTCGTCTTTGTGGCAGGTGGAACATTTATAACCATTTCAAGATACGTGTTCATTCACATCAGCGATCTTTAAGAGGCGATTCATTATAGCACGTCATTGTGTCATAGTTCTTATGGGAAAGCCACAGTTTTTCCCCACCAAGTTCTCAGGAAAGAGATCTATCACTTTTTCTTAACTAAGGTTGAATTTTCATAATCGCAAAGCTTATGAATTAAGGTTTACTAACTCCCACTTGGCCGCAGCTAAACTAGAGATTCCAAGGTGCTTTCCAGAAATCTCAAATTGTTCATTATGTGTCCAAATATGAAATAAAGCGAAATGCTATCTTTTTTCAAATTAAGCTCTTGCAATTTTCCTGAGTAGCTCATGAATTCTCATTTGTCTATGCATATTGTAATCTACTGTTGTCTACATCAAAGTAGCCAAGGGAACAGATGAGGCATGGACTGGGCAAAAGTTGGTAAGAAGGGTACAATGAAAGGCGAAAAAGGGAGTTTTGTTTTAAAACTGTTTTTTCTACTTATCATTTTGTCTCCACTTGCCCTTTCATTATACATTTAGTAGAAAAAAATAAAAAGGAAAGCAGTTTTTATTAGCTAATTTAGTGTACAAACAACTTTTAAGTGTCTATATGTATTTAAAAGTCTATACCTAAGTTATATAAAGGCAATCTGATTTTCTTTCATTTAGAATAAACTGTCTTCTTTATTTTAGTTAAAAATTAAGAAAGTAGCATCATTGCCCAACGTTGATGAATAAATTCCAAATGTATTGTTTATTTTCTCACATAGCATAATGCAATCTGATTTTTGGGAATTCATAACAAATTGCTATATTGCCGGTGTGTTAATACATAGTCCAATTGTTAAACTTGACACAAGTGAATAACAATAACATAAAATATCATTTTGTTTACAATGAACTTATATAATATGGCATGGTAAAAGAGGTAATTTTATCAGCACTTTTAGATTATGTTCTCATACAAACTCATTGAATAGAGGTTCTGTCTCTCAAGATATCATTATTTTAAGATAGATTAATCACACAGATACTAATTAAACTACTTGTTTTTCAAATTATTCATTCAATACAATTTTACCCTATGGCTAATAATTGAAATTGTCTGTATAAAATCTCCATAAAGTCATACTTTGCACTTGTAGACACCAGTTCAATAGTTCTCCTTCCATACATAGCGCTAGAGGCTCTACTTACGGCCTATGAATTATCCCTCATTTTTATTTTTAAAATAGGAAAATAACTTCTGTGAAATAAATCATGCTTGTGGAATCATAAAATAATTAAGGACTAAGTAAATCTTTGAATAGTGAAGACAATTTTGTGAGAGTGTACAATGTGTGAAGAGGATAAAAGTAGCTGGATGTGAGAAGCATTTTCTTATTGGAGTGCCAAGTTTTCTTTTGGTAATAGCTGTAAATTCAAATTTGGCTACTACATTTTATTTTTAAAAATTCTCTGTTTCTTCCACAAGCCCATTGTTAATGTAGAGTAGTTTTTGACACAAATTATTTGATAACTTAATCTTCACACCATTTCTTACTTTTATTTGTATGATTTGCTAGTCACATATTGCATCGATATTTGTTTTTCTTCAATTAAACTCTTCATGCACTTTACTGTTTTGCTTACTTTTACATAAATGAAAATCTCTCTTCTTAGAGAACAGAATGAAAACAAATTTGAAATGGTATAACAATCTTCTATTTCTACCTCTTTTTTTTTTTTTTTTTTCTTCCGTTATGGGATTTCTCTACCCAGAATTCTTTTTTATCTTTGTTTGCTAAAACAAAATAGAAAATTATGTAAGCGAAGCACAAAGGAATTTAGTTATTTCAGTGTGCCATTATGTGCTATATTTGATAATGTATATAGATATGTTATATAATATTCTATATACATATTATAGTAGAGTGTGACTTCATGTGCATTTCCAAGAATACAGAAATATGGAACACTTTTGGAATTTAAAGATTATTAGAACAAACGTATGTTAATTGGTCAGTTATTAGATTGATTATTTCATTTATTCAATCTTGTTTAAAAGTACCTACCAAGCAAAATGTATTTGCTCATTGACATGGGCTACTTCAGTCATCTGAAAAATATTTATATTGTCTAAATCTTGGTTATAAAACAAAACAGATTATTCATTAGTATACTTGTATTTTAGTTTTTGGTCAACTATCCACTTTTGGCAAATCAATTAATCTTTCTGGAGTACAGTTAATTCATCTGTAAGATGAGAAAGGTGTATCGAATGATCTCTAAGTTATCAAATAGTTTTATTATACAATTATGTTAATCTTGACTTTGTAAATATATTTACCTTAATTAACTGTAGTGTCCCACATTAGATATATAAATTTCAGATAAGTCTATCAGATACGTGGATTTTCAAAGATCTCAGAATTTGTTAAAAAATACGACGTGATAATAAGAGTAATATTTTATCCATTATTGGACACCCACTAGCTTTCAATCACTGGAATGGACATACATATGTTTACACATATAATTGTTTCTTTTTTATTTATTTGAGAAAAATAAGGTATAAGAAAACTGTACTATTTGTCTTTGGCAAAGTAGCTGGTAAAATCTCGAAGTCATATCTACATCTTTAACTGCCATGCTGTATTATTCTCCAAAATTGAGGAAGGGGAAACAAATGTTCATTGACAAGGCACAAAAGATTGATAAAGTTCTATATGAACAAATTTTTAGTTTTACATTTTCTTAAAACTTGGAGATTTTTCTGTAAATGATAAATGTTCTAAAATTATTTTCCTAAATTTTGAATTATTAATAATACAAGTGACTTTTTAATAATTATTATGTGGAATCTAAATGGATGCATAAAAATTTGTAAAAAATATTGCTTATTGCTGAATTTTTCTGTAATCCAATTTAATTAGACTTAACAGAAGTAGGTGATTTTAGTCATAGAAAAAATGGACTAAATAGTTCTGAAACATCATTATTAATGTCAGAGGTAAATATAAAATTTATTTAATATTGATATGTAACTTCTAAGAGATAACCATTTTAATATAAGAAAAAGAAGAATATGTTACATAGCTTCTAAAAACAATTATTTGGGGGAATCGTTCAACTTATTATTCATTTTCTAGATAGTTATTTAACAGTGTCTTATTAGGCTGAATTATCCAGAGAATAATTCTATGTATATGTTATTCTAGTCTGACATGAATTAATTTATAACTTACTTGCAATTATTTTATGATTGATGAGAATTTTTATTTGATTGGATAATTTGTTAATCACTGGTGACTTTGAAGAAAGATAATAAAATTTTGCCTAAAATGTTTAAGTATATCACTAAATCTTTAATTGACAAGCATTATAACTTAAAGTAATTTCATTTTCTGTTTTAAAAATTCAGCTTATCTTTCCATAAAATGAAATTAAAAAGAACACAATGGCATTTATGATTGCTTGATAAAACTTCAGTTCACTTGAAAACAGTTAAATGTTAAATTCAATTTTTAAGAAATTTGTTTTGAATCGATTCTTTGCTTCCTAATGATAATTTTTGTCTGCTTCTGAAAACGTTAAATATTTTATGAAACCTATAAAATAGTATATATAGGTCTCCTAAAACAATAACTTTGATCATATTTAGAGTGTTTGTATACTCTAGTATTATCATTAAAAGAGAAAGTCTTTCCAACTTAATGCTAACAACTTAAACAGAATGTTTGGTTTCCTGAAGATTATTAGTCATAAGTAATGAATGTAAGATTATGTCTTTGCTATGTGTGGCTCTACTGGGAAATTGTGTTTGGATCTAAAGTGCAAGTAGTATACAAAGTGGCCTTTCCTTTTCTCAATGAACTTTTGAGGCAGAAATCTCTTCTCGTATCACAATCCCTACTCTTTCTTTTTTTTCTTTTTTTCTTTTTTTCTTTTTTAAAGCTGTCTGGGCAATACCTAAAGGTTAAAAGTTAAAGTTAGGCTTTTAAAAGTAAGGGTTATACTCATAGAATATAAAATAGAATATGTTCATAACTTTGGGATTATGAGGGATTTCTTAAACAAGACAGAGAAAAGCAACGGCACTGAGAATACAAGAAGAAAGAAAAAATTGGAGCATTTCACAGCTGTGCTCATTGTAATTGTCATAGTCTACAAACTTTTTGTGAACATTAGGCAATATTTAGACATCTTTGTAATAGTTTGACCAATTTTATGTCTATTGAATCTAATTTTTAAATTGTGTTTGTATTTGAAATATATTTGTTACACACACACACACACACGTATGTGAATGTGTGGGTATTTTGCTAAAGAATCAGCCGGCCAAAGACTGTAATTTTTTAATGATATGCAGAAAAAGAAGTAGTAAACATTAAAAAAAAGTAGACAACATTAAAAAATGATGTTAAGCGAAATAAGCAAGGCACAGAAAGAGAAATACTGCATGTTCTCACTCATATGTGGGGGCTAAAACACAGAACAAAGCAACAACAAAAATAAACTGAACCATTAAAAGGAGAGAGAACTATGGTTACTAGAGTTGGGAAAGGGGAGGGAGAAGAAGGGAGTAAGAAGCTGGTTAGTGGACACAAAATTATAGCTAGATAGGAAAAAAAATTCCTATTAGTGTACAGTTGACCCAGGAATCTATAATTAACAATGATTTACTTCATGTTACCAAATGACTAGAAGAGAGGATGTTAAATATAAACATCACAAAGAAATGATTAAGTTTTGCAATGATGACTATGCTAATCACCCTAAATAAATCATCACACATTATGTACATGTATTGAACTATAACTCTACACTCCATGAATATGTACAATAAATATGTTTCAATAAAAAAATAAAAACCTATTTAAAGACCTCCCAGGAATAAAAAGGCAAGCCAGAGAATGGGAGAGTTGCAACATATCAATATCCAAGGGATGTTTATGTTAAGAAATCCTTAATAATTGTAAATAATCAAATAAACTGGAAAAATGGTCAAAAACAACCCTAAACAAACAAATATAAATAGAAACTTTATGAAGTTTTTCTAATGTTCATAGCATGTGAGAGTTGTTCAACCTCATGATCATCAGGAAAATAAGAATCAAAGCTACAATGAGGTCAGCAGATGGATAAACATTAAAAACTCACAATCTTAAATGTAGGCAAGGTAGTTGACTAGCAGGCAAGCTGGGCAAACAAGACTGTTAGAAGTTCCTTAAAAAGAACCATGAAAACATTAAGTGAAAAAAGTCATACACCAGAAGAAGAATACTGCATGATTTCACTTATATGTGGAATCTTAAACAATAAGAAAAAGAAAGAAAAAAATGTCTTTTACATAGAAACAGACAGTAGAATAGTGGTTGTAGGGGGAGGGAAAGGGAAGATGTAGGTTAAAGGGTACAGAGTTGTAGTTAGGTAGGATGAATGAGTCTAAAGATCTAATCTACAGCATGAGGTATATAGCCGATAATATCGTATTGCATACTGGAAACTTGCTAAGAGGGTAGATTTTACGTGTTGTAACAACACACAAAAAACACACACACAGTGACTATGTAAGATGATAAATATGTTAGTTTGCTTGACTGTGGTAAGAAATTCACTATGTGTATGTATATCAAAACATCATGTTGTACACTTTAAATATAAACAATAAAAAGGAAAAAAGAAAGAGGAAGAGAGGAAGGAAGGAAGAAAAATAGCCAGGAAAAGAGCTAGATAGCTCATGGTCAGCATTCACTAAAGCTAAGCGTATTACTTGAGGAGCAGCTTCACTCCTAGCCCTAGGAACCCAAAGAAATGCTCACACACCACTCAAAATGACAGGAAGAGGACATTCATAGCAGCCCAACCTGTGATGGCAGCATACTAAAAACACACAAAGGCCTGCCGCTAGCAGGTCAGATAAAGAGAGGTCTTCAAAAAGTTTATGAAAAATACATATTATATATAAAAAAAATCTATAGATGGATTGCAGATTTTTTTGCACCAAAATAAGCGAATGCTAACTTGGTATAACACATCTGAACAAGATCTAGTTTTAGATACTACGAAGGATGAGAAAATTTGAAAAGAGTCCCTATAAAAGCAATATAAATTCTGCTAAAATTGAAACAAAAACGAACATCAAATTTATGATGAAACTTGGGTGGAAATATGGTAAAATTATTAATCCTTTGCAAAAAGTTTATGGGGACAATGTCTGAAAGAAATTAGCAGTTTATAAACGTGTTTTAAGAAAGGATGTGATGATGTTGAAGATGAACCACAGCAGCTGGCCATCCATATCAATTTATGAGGAAAAAATTAATCTCATTTGTGCCCAAGAGAACAAAAGATTAACAGCAAAAACAATAGCCAACACCATCATCATCTCAATCATTTCAGCTACAGAATTATGACGGTAAAATTAAAGCTGAGCAAACTTTCTGCTCGATGGGTGCCAAAATTGTTGTGCGCAGATCACCTGCAGACAAGAGCAGAGCTTTCAATGGAAATTTTAAACAAGTGGCATCAAGATCCTGACGTGTATCTTTATAATTGTAACAGGAGATGAAACATAGCTTTATCAGTACGATTCTGAACCAAAAGCAGAATTAAAGCCATGGATGCCAAGACGTGGAAGTAGTTCAAAGCGAAAACAGAACAGTCAAGAGCAAAGGTCATGGCAACAATTTGGGAGATGCTCAGGGAATTTTGCTTTTTGACTTTCCAGAGGACCAAAGAACAATAACATCTGGTAATTATGAGACTGTTTTGAGAAGCTTAACCAAAGCTTTACCAGAAAACACCCAGGGAAGCTCACCAGAGAGTCCTTCACCACGACAACACTTCTGCTTATTCATCTCATCAAACAAAGGAAATTTTGGGTGAATTTCAATGGGAAATTATTAGGCATAAACCTTACAGTCCTGATTTGGCTATTTCTGATGTCTTTTTTGTTTTTTCTGAATCTTGAAAAAGAAATCCTTAAAGGGTACCTTGTTTTTTATCAGTTAATTATGTAAAAACACTGCATTGACATGGTTAATTCCCAGGACCCTCAATATTTTAGGAATGGATTAAATGGCTGGCATTATCACTTACAAAAGTGCATTGAACTTGATGAAGCTTATGTTAGAAATAAAGTTTATAATTTTTATTTTTATCTTTTAATTCCATTTTATCACAAACATTTGATGTTTCTTTGTATTCACAGTGTGGAAGAGTAACCACTGGTGAAAAACAACCAGCTGTCTCATCAGGCACCCATATGTGCACATTGCTCGGATGGGTGGACAATGCCTTTGTCCCCCTGGTTCCCCATGGGATCTTCAGAATGGTGCAGGGATAGATTCCCTATAAATTCATTTTGTCTTGGGGCTGATTTTATTCTGGTTTTAAAATTACCCCCATTTTGGGACCCATACATTATGGGGGACAGGGAGGGCCTCTTAATGGATCTTGTGGATGAGAGGTGCCCTGTGGAGTCAGTCAGAAAATAACACAAGGTCTGACCAAAAGTGTAAGGTGCAAGGGTCCTGAGGCCAACCTGTGGCTGGGGTGGGAGCAGCTGTACCTGCCCCTTAGGCAGCATCCTGCACATGAGCCACCCCTCAGGGACGTAAATGGAGGGTACTACTGCTTGGAAGATTCCCAAGAGGCTGGGTAGAAGGAGCTACAGAAACTTGCCCCCTATCTCAACACAGGACCTATAGGGGCAGGGACTCCAGGGAATGAGTCCAGCACATCTCATGATCTTTGGCCTCCTAGCCTGGTAATCCCTGGAGTTGTTGCTGTATATGCTGCCTAGAGTACTTGGCCAAGCTGTTCCTGAACCACACCTACACCTGGTGCTTCCTTAGGTTGAACCTGTTGGCCAGGGCCTTCCAATCCTCGTAGGTCAGGTACTTGTTCTTTTCAAAATGTTTCTCCAGTTCCTGTTGCTGTTCATTGCTGTAGACTGTGTGTTCAGGCTTTCACCAACTTGGGGACCCTGGGGATGGTGCAAGATCCATGAGATTTTTAGGTTCTTGCATCCTAATCTTTGCTCTGTTTCCCATACGTGAGGTGCTACTCACAAGGCTTGAGGCTTAAATCTTACACTCTAAGCTGTGCCCACCCAGGCCCACCCAGCTGGTGCTGAGACCCTCCTTAGCTCATCATAATTTTTAAAATGGACCACTGTCGTTTAATCACACATAAGAGCAAAGTGACAAAATCAGAATATATGTAGAGACTTTAATATAATTAACATTTATAAAGGTGTGTTTTAAACACAATTTCATAAATATTTGATTCAAACTTCTGCTGTGCAATGGAACAACTGCTATGAGGTATGAGTTGGAAATATATAGCAAGAATAAATGTGTTCATCAACAAGTCAGTCTTTTAATTTTATACTTTATCAGTCAGCTTCTCAAAAGTCTAACACCTCTCCTTGTTATCACATTGAGAACAGACTTTTTAATATATCATTTATTTTGACATGAGATGATTTGGCAGTGCTTTTGGTTCTCTAGAAAGAAATCTTTCTAAAATTGTAAAATTATTAATTCTCTTAACTTGTGCATCAATCAAACTTGGCTGACATAATGACAAGGAAAATGCTCTGAGGACACAGGAATAATAACAGAGAAGCACCTTCAAAGGAAGCAAAACACCAAACTTTGTTATGCATAATTTGAAGACAGCACACAAGATTTCTACTCCCTGGTGTACATGACCTGCATAATCATCTCACTTTTAGTACTAGTTGGATATGTGAATATGACAGAATATCACTTCCATGATTAGTCTATATTATATGGCAAAGGTTAAGTGATTTTTGCAGCTGTAATAAAATTTCCTAATCAGTTAATCAAAAGCAAGATTATTTTGTGTGGGCCTGAACTAATTAAAGTAAAGTCTAGAAGTCAGAAAGACTAAAAGTCAGAAAAATTCAAAGGATCAGGGAGTTTTTCTTGTTGCTTTGAAGAATCAAACTGCCACATTGTGGGAAGAGTTAGGAGGCATGGAATGGCAAGTGTTATTTAGGAGCTTAGAGTCTCACTCATACAGCTTCAAGAAACTCAATTCTGACAACAATCAGTATATTTAGAAGGGAAACCCAAGTCTCAAATTAGATCATGAACCCATCCCATATCTTTACTTTAGCCTGGTGAAACTGAGTTCTAATAAGTGCCTGGATTCTTAAGCCGTGGAAACCAGATCTAGTTTATGTATGTGTATGTGTTTTTTCTTTTTTACTTTATGTAATACTGTCAAAATTATATATTTCATAAGTACTGGTATCTAGAATTAAATTAATAACACTGAAAATTCAATAATTAAAAGACAAATAACACAATTAAATTATGGCAAGGAATCTTAATGGACTTTTCTCCAACAAAGATATACTAAGGAAGCATCAGTGAATGAAAAGATGTACACCACCATTAATTGTTAGAGGAATTTAAATCAAATCCACAGTGAGATACCATTTAACATCCACTAGAATGAAAAGGTCAATAACAACTAGTGATTCTGATAATATGTATAAATCAGAACCCTCATACACTGCTGAAGAGGATGTAAAATGGTGCAGCCACTTTGGTAAACAGTTTGACAGTTCCTCAAATGCTTTAATATAGCATTATCTTAGGCCCCAAAAGGCCATGTTTGATATTTGTTCTGACCCAAAGCTCCTCCCAGCTCTCTTATACCTGTGTACTATATTGAAAACTAGCTAGCCTTCTGTCTAGGTTCTATCTGCATGAAATCCATGAACCACCAAACAACATGGTACTGGTATAGAAATAGACATTCAGACCAGTAGAGTAGAATAGGGAACCCAGAAATCACTCCTCAGGCTTATAGCCATCTGACATTAGACAAAGGCAACAAAAATCTACATTGGGGAAAAGACTGCCTCTTCAACAAGTGGTGCTGGGAAAACTGGATATCCATATGCAGAAGAATGAAGCTAGATATGCATGTCTCACCATACACTAAAATCAACTCAAAATGGATTAAAGACTAAAGTATAAGACCTGAAACTGTAAAATTACTAAGGGAAAATATAGGTGAAACACTTCAGCAGTTAGGTCAGGGCACAGGCTTTATGAACATGAGTCTGAAAGCACAAGCAGCAAAAGAAAAAATAAACAAATGGGATTATATCAAAGTAAAAAGCTTCTGCACAGCAAAAGAAACAATCAACAGAATGAAAAGACAACCTACAGAGTGGGAAAAACTTTTTGCCAACTATGCATCCAACAAGGGACTAATATCAAGAATATACATACAACTCAAGCAATTGTGCAGTAAAAAAATAAATGACCCAATTAAAAATGGGCAAAGGAGCTGAATAGACATTTTTCAAAGGAAGACATACAAATGGCCAACAGATACATGAAAAACTGCTCAACATCACTAGTCATCAGGGAAATGCAAATGAAAGCCACATTGAGATACCATCTCACTCCTGTTAGACTGGCTATGATCAAAAAGACTGTGAATAACAAATTCTGGTGAGAGTGTGGAGAGAAGGGAACACTACTGCACTGTTGGTGGGAATGTAAATTAGTACAACCACTTTCGAAAACAATTTGGAGGTTTCTCAACCAACTACAGATAGATCTTCCATATGATCCAGCAATCCCTCTTCTGGGTATATATCCAGAGGAATGGAAATCATCATGTCGAAGAGATACCTGCACTCCCATGTTTATTGCAGCTCTGTTTATAACAGCCAAGATACGGAACCAACCTAAATATCCATTAATAGATGATTGGATAAGGAAACTGTGGTATATATACACTATGGAATACTATGCCATAAAAAAGAATGAAATACTCCCATTTGCGACAACATGGATGAACCTGGAGAATCTTACATTGAGTGAAACAAGCAAAGCACAGAGGGATAAATACCTCATGTGCTCACTCATATGTGGGAGCTAAGAGAGAAAAGAAGGCAGGAAAGAAAGACCACAGTAGTGCCGTGATCCAACAGAGGGAGAGAACATTCCTAGGGCCACAAATTGAAGTTGAGGGGAGAGAGGGAGAGGGAGGGAGATTGGGGGATAATTGGAAGGGGACAAAGGATACAAAAGCAATTTCTGGTCATGGGTATGTCCCCAATATGAATCTGGCCCCTACATCATGGGCAGGAGAGGGGACAATCAGCTTTGTATCTCATGAGTATTAAAATAAATATTTTTTTTAAAAAAGAAAAGAAATCCATGAGCCTCCTCCCAATATCTTTTTTCTTTTTTCTTTTTTTTCTTTTTTGACAGGTAAGGGGATCGCAACCCTTGGCTTGGTGTCATCCACACCATGCTCAGCCAGTGAGCGCACCGGCCATCCCTATATAGGATCCGAACCTGCGGCCTTGGCACTACCAGCAACACACTCTCCTGAGTGAGCCATGGGGCCGGCGCCTTGGCTTGGTGTCATCCACACCATGCTCAGCCAGTGAGCGCACCGGCCATCCCTATATAGGATCCAAACCTGCGGCCTTGGCACTACCAGCAACACACTCTCCTGAGTGAGCCATGGGGCCGGCGCCTCACAACCTCTGTATTTCCTGAGAGTGTCCTAAGTTTGAATTTCTCCTTGCTCTGTGGCAAATGGAGTCCATTCCAATTTTTCGTAGATGTTCTTGAACAGGTGTTTCTTCACTTGCTGTTTGCTCTTAGAGTCATTTCCAGATATTTTAAATTTTTTTTCTTTTCTTTAAAAAATAGTTTCATGAGATTCACTGGTGAGCAGGTCAGCAGAACTCCTCACACTATTCTGCCATTTGGTCAATCCTCAGGCTTCTCTTTATATATATTTTGCATAATTCCTTTAATACAGGTGTTTAACACAGAAATGAAAATAGATTTCCCACTTTCATCGTCCCAATTTAGTTCAAATTACTTTGAACTTTTTAAAGTCATATCTAAAATATAGTCAGAAAAATTATACACGTTGTATGCTATCTTAATAGCAAGATGCAAAAGAGAATGGCCTTTAGGGGAGCTCTCACTTGTAGATGGTATATGCCATAGGAATAGCTTGCCCAATATAGTAAGAAAATGAATATTTGAAAACATAGGAGGGAAATTTATTGTCAACAAAGATAAGCCAAACTGGCTGTGAAGGGACTCAGGGACTCTTTCTATATTTGTACTATTGAAATTTTGTATATACAGTTATATATAATGGGTGCTTTGCCACGGCATCGTGTAATTTTTTGATTTTTTAGGGTAGTATTGGAGAAGTAAATAACTCCACATATTGTCCACCTAGAGATCTGGGTACTCACTTCTGATATGCTGAATGAAGAAGAAAATAAAAAGTAGGAGGAGAGCTGGAAGTTGATATCAGGTACTAAACCACATGTTGAGAATTTACATATATGTTGTGCATACAATAATAATGACATCATCCTAATTCATACAAAAGTGTAACTCAATGGACTTTGAATCACTGGAGTTAACTAATAAAAAAGGACAGGTTGCTTGCCACCTTCAGAAAAGTTCAGACATTAAATAATTCCATTTGGCATAAAAAATAAAACCAGACCCCAAATTATCTCTCTAGATCAATCCCAGTTTATTCTCCTTCCTTTTTAACCATGAGTATTAGAGTCTTGCCACATAAGTACTTATCTTTTCCAATTTGCATGTTTGACTTCCATCAATAACATTATAGTTTTAATTGGAGAGATTTAGTGTGTTAAGATCTATTTTTAAAACAGGAGTAACAATTTGAAGAAGAAACCAGAAAGAATTTAGCATAAAACAGTTTATTTAAATTCGTTGTTGTGAGGAAAATAGTTTAGTCAGGCCCCTGGCAGTCAGGTCTGGTTGGGGGTTGTGCAGCACGTTCTTTGTAAACAAGTTGCATGGGGGTGGAGTTAGTGCCCATGTGCACCTGTCTATCCTTTTGTTTGTTGCTATTCTCATGTGGTTCTTCAGAGTATGTGAAGCAGTGGCTCCAAAGAGCTTGCATCTAAAAATAGAACATGTTTACTTTGCAGGCAGCTGCTCAGTTTCTCCATGGACTGACTAGCTCTTAGACCTCTGTTCACCGAGTGCGGAATAAAGACAATTCTTTCTTCAACTAAGGCTTCAAGGACCTTTTTCCCATTACCTAGCTTGTGGACCTGCATGTGAAGGGTTTGTGAATGGGTTTGAGGGGTCTATGAGCTCCAGACCCTAGCCCTAGATCTACAGTTGTGGAGAATGTAATTATTTTCCAGATGAGATATAGATACCATCCCATAAAGAGAAAAATGTTCACACAGGCACATAGTTATAAATAGCTTATCATTTTCTAAGTTGGGGAAATGACTGTTTTGAGTGACATTATGTTTAGAGATGAGATTGAACAAATTGTTGAGGAACAGATTTAAATTATAAGGAAATTGGAGAAATGACAATACATTTATAAGTTTCAATAGTTTTACAGTATTTTACACATTAGATACATGTTACATTAATAGTTTCAAAGGATGGAAGGATTGATGGATAAATAATGAATGGGTAAATGGAACAATAATAATATGGACAAAAAGTAAAGCATTGCAATAATTCAAACTTCTGTGTAGAATGATACTTTCTGCAGTCAACAGAGAATTTGCATTCTTCCAGAGGACTATGAATTTTAAGTAAGTCAGTTTCATGTCTTAATGTTCTATTTGTTGAAAATTACAATAAGAAAAATAGTATATAATTATGATTTTAAAATCTTCTTGCTATGCATCTCATTATAGCTTAATTTCCAGAGTGTTCTGTTCACTTCATTTATATCCATGGCCCAAGAATTTTACATGTAACTGCTATAATGCAAATTTTAATCAAAATTTAATTAAATTTTATCTGTTATTAATCTATGTAAAGTTGGGGCTTAGTTTCTTTTTTGCTCCCTTTTAACAAAGGGTCCCAATGCCTATAGGAGTTTTCTCCACTGAAATTATAAGTTTATGTAAGTTTTTGAAGGTAAAATAATCCTGTCCATAATTTCCTAATATAGGGTAGTTTTCCCTGCATTTCATTTTTTATGTTTTAGCAAGCCTGCTCTACCTGTGAACAATTGCTGGCATTCTTTCTTCTGGAGAGGTGACACATGACACAGGTAAAGGCGGCTTTGAAATGAATTATTCAGGGGAACATATATACCATTTGGGGGTAAAGATGCAGAACCCCATTTCATAAAGTGTAGTTAACCTTATCTTTCCATGATCAAGTTTGGTACAAAAATGCTCACATCACTTCATTCCTTCACTTGATAGAAATATAAAGTATATTGGAGGTAGCATAAAAAAAATGAAAATATGCATTGCTGCTGACATGTCATAAAAATAGTTTGAAAATCGTATTTAAGGTCTACAAGTTTTAATTTTCTTCATTAAATATTTGTAACTAAATGGGTACTATATCATTGAAATATGTTAATAAAAATGCTAAGTGCTTTGTGGATTAATTTAGATAATTACCACCCTTGGCTTATTCGGCTAAGCCATATTTTAAGCACTCCAATGGACAACTTAAGGAATGTATTGAGAAATTAAGAAATATAACTGTTTCAAAATATATAAAATTCATATTTAAATTAAAAAGTTTGTTTTAAATGTGGTTTTATGTAAAACATTTTATATAGTTCCCTTTAAAATTCACGTGTTTGACTCCAAATAAACTTAAAAATTCCATTTGAGTATTCAAGAAGTATTCAGAAAGCTGAAATGATATTAACACAAATATTATTTACTCAAATAACCAACACAATTTTTTCACATACTCTTTATTAATATAACTTTTTAATGTTTATGAGTTGATAACTATTCAATTGGTATTGATAAAATTCTTCTGTGGAAGCAAACCACATACTTTTTCTTATTTTAATAAAATGAAATAATTTCATATTTTAAAACTAATTAATAGTAAATAAATATAATATTGGCATAGATAGATGTAAAATCCCTATCTATACTATCAGTACTCTGAGATTGTGTCAGAGTTTATTTTTATGCTTCTTATTCAACATATTTGAAACTACAGCATACATAATTTTCAAATAGACTTTACTTTTGTGTTAAATATTTGAGAGGTTTACTAATTGATAACCCAAAGGTCTATTAAATTTAGCATTTTTTTTTCTCAAAAATAAATTTGAACTGGGCTTAGATAAAGAGTTCTGCTGATCCTGCTGGGCCTCCTCAGTGAGTCCGTAGTCAGCTGATAGTTTAGCTAGAGGTGATTGTCTAAAGATCATCTCTCAGTCTGGAAGTTGGTGTTAGACCTTGTTTTGTCCCAGATGTTGGTAGATACAATGGAGATGACAGAGCCATATGTCTTCAATACTCTAGGCTTGACTTCTTCAAATGATAGCATTAACAGTGTTCCATAGACACAGTGGCAGTTTTGGAATTTCTGCTTGCTTTATCTTTGCTACCACCCCATTGTTGAAGGCAGTTCACTTAGCCAATGACAAATTCAAAGGGAGGAGAAATAGCCCTCACCTCTTGATTGAAGGCACTGTTAAGTCAAATTGCAAAGGGTGTATCCAGGGATGGGAAGAATTTATGGCTATTTTTGCAATTTCACAGAGTTTGATATGTGTATTGAAAAAGTACTATGTGATTCTATGACTTGTCTGTTTCCCTTTCATAATGCTCCATTTGAATTAGTTTTAATAAAATCCACTTTAGGTATTTTTTTTCTTTTGAGATTGGTAAATCGTGTTTTAGAAAAGTTTAGCCATCACTGAATTTATTAAGATATCCTCATAAGTGGTCTAGAAGCTTTATTGTTTTACTTTTCACATTTATATCTACACTCCTTTGAATTTTATGTGAGGTGCAGAAAAAGATTCACTATTATATTTGTAAATGCAGGTATCTAATAGATTCAGAATAATTTAATGAAAAGATTGTCAGTCCCTGCACTTTAGGGCACAACATTTTTATAATTCATGTGACTGTGAATATATGAATTTATTTCTGAACTTATTCTGTACCATTTATCATTTTTTTCTATACTTGTATTTTTCTCATTCTCTTCTATATTTTCATTATGAGATCTGATTTAATTTTCCTGTTTCCTAATGAGCTTTATTCCATTCTTTTTTTTCCATCTTCAGTACAGTTCTGCTGAAAAAAAAAATTAGTTTTTCCTTGCCTGAAAATGTTTTTATATAGACTTCAAAAACTTTTTACCGAGTTTAGAATTCCAGATTGACAGTTATTTTTACTCAGTCTTTTAAAATATCGTTCTATAATATTCTGCTTTCACCCATTATTCTGAACAGTTTGTTGCCAGTGTTATGCTTGCTTCATAGAAATTAAGCTGTGGACTCACCAAATGCCAGCTGATTTTAATATACTCTCACTTCATTTCATTTTCAATATTTTTACTACAATATGCTTACATTAACTTTGCTTTTTATATATCATGTTTTGGTTTTATAAATATTTTATAAACTCTGGCTTGATACATTTCATCAGTTTTAGCGAATTTTCAGCAAGTATCTTTTCAAATTTTATCTATCCCCCTTCACTTTTTTTCTCTTTCTAGTACTCAAATTTGTGTATATTAAGCATTTGCAATATGCCCCATGTTTCTTTTATACCCTTTTCTGTATTTCTCATTCTGTCCTCCTGCGTATCAATCCAGGTACATTCTCCTGACTTATACACTCCGTCTTACTAATATTTTATTCTGCTTTAATCTACTATTAAACACATACATTGTATTTTTTTTTCTCACTGATTAAATTTTTTAGTTCTACAATTTAAATTTTTTATGTACATTAAATTCCATGGTGAAATTCACTTTCATTTATCTGTTTTCTTGAATATTTTAATCATAGTTATTTTAGTGTTGGTTTCTGGATGAATTATGAGTCTGTATTTATTGTCTTCTTTTCTTTTGATTGTTAATCATTTAGTCCTGCTAACTGCATGGTTGGTAGCATTTGAGGGAATGCTGGATGTTGAGTATCCATAATTAAGAAGCACATGGTGATGTTTCTTCCTCCAGAGATGATTTCTTAACCATTTGCTATGCTCCTTGAACACAGCAAAACACCTGCTAGTCTAGGTTTCAGGTTTTGCAGAGCTCATCTATTTCTAGTTTGTCCTTCCTACCATAGCCCTCTCTAATAACATGAGTATTTATCAGCTTTTCTCCATCTTGCCATGCCCTGAAGTGTAACACTTATCTCCCTAGTTCTGAAAAATGCTGAAATATTTGCTTATTGATTTTGCCTCCCAGCATCTAATTTTCACTTTTTCTCAAACATTGTTCTTATGTATGTACAGTTTAGGATTTAGCAAGTGACTCGAGAAGAGCCCATAGTACTTTCAGAGGGATACACACTTCTTTCCTTCATGCCTTGGCTCCTTATTACGTAGGCTCCTTAGGACCCCTGAATTCCAGCTTCTGTCACCTCGATCAGTGAAGCTACTGTAAACCTTAGGTTGCTTCTTTTAACCTCTATTCTCCTGTAGCAAGTCAGGAAATAATTCATATGGCAAAAGAAGAGGCAAATGTGAGGCTTACCACCTGCCTTTCTCTCCTGGCAAGTATTCTGATATGCTACAGTGAAAATACAAATTATAACTCATTTTGAGAGAGAAAATTGCTAATGACATTTTGAATAAAAAGTGCTAATAAAGGAAAAAGAAACAATACAGCAGAGAAAATATATTTCCAGGATTATACCTCAGGGATACATTGTAAATGTGCACAAAAAGATATTTGCCAGTAAAATTGAAATCTTCTCAAACTCATAAATATCCACCAATAAGGAAAATGAATAAAAAATAGAAGTTACATTCATACTGTAGAATATTTACACACTTCCAGAATGGCAACATGAGAATCGCTGAGGACCCTCTTCAGCAAAACAACCAGAATTAATGAAAACTATTTTTTAGTATCTATTTAAAAACATTTAAAAACTCAAAAATTTTTCCTAAGGGCAAACAGCAAATGGAGAAATATTTATTCAAGAAAATCTATTAGATCACAAAAAGGAACAGTGAGAGCCTTTGGCATTTGAGGTACAGCCGGTTCTCTCTCCCACCCAGCTTAGCAAGACTGAAGTTCTATTCTGGGCAAGTGCAGGCAAGAATATGAGCTTCCTTCTTCTCTAGCTACCAGTCAGGGCAATAGTTTCTCCCTGACAAGAGCATGCACCCAGCATTTATCATCCTTCCCAGTTCAGTGTTGCAGAAGTTGTATTCCAAGCAGGAACAGGTCTAGCTACCAGTCAGGGCAATAGTTTCTCCCTGACAAGAGCATGCAGCCAGCATTTATCATCCTTCCCAGTTCAGTGTTGCAGAAGTTGTATTCCAAGCAGGAACAGGTATGATGTCTTCAGCTCCCTTCCTCTGCTCATCCTACCCCAGATGCAGCAGGATGAAAAATACTAGGCCCTACTTGTTCTCACCCCAATTTGCTCATAAGGTCAAGGTTCCACATCAGGAGAAGGAAGCTAATAAATCCGGAGGCTACAATCCCTCCCCATAACCCTGCTTATAAAGCATAATATTATCTGAGAGAAGTAGGCCACTACCCTATCCCCAACTTCAAAGCAGTGGTACAGATGTTTTGCCCTACAGGAGATGTAGATCTTAAGAAGAGAGAGATTAGTAGATCTTCCAAAGTTCAGATTGTATTTGGAATAGAGTTCAGAGAAGTTAAAATCTAAGGGCACTGTTGAAATCAATGGTATTTTTTGTTGTAAGCAATGAAGAGGAGGCAGATAGGTCTATGATAGTGAAAAGATAATGTGCAGAACTAGAAGTGCAGAGAGAAACAGGGGAATAGGCAGCTAAGAAGAGACTTCGTGAGATCACAACCGGGTTCAAAGATTGGCCTCAAATACTACTTGCTGTGAACAGAATGTTTGTGTTTCCCCAAAATTCATATGTTGAAGCCCTAATTCCCAATGTGATGGTACTTGGAGATATGTCCTTTGGGAGGTAATCAAGTCATGAGGGTGGAGCTCTCCACCATGTGAGGATATAACAAAAAGTTGGTCATATGCCAACTAGAAGGTGGGCCCACACTAGACACTAGATCTGCTGACACTTTGATCTTGGACTTCCTAGCCTCCGAACTGTGAGAAATAAATGTTTGTTTTTTAAGCCACCCAGTCTATGGAATTTGTTATAGCAGCTCAAACTGAGACCTCACTTTGGCAAAGGGGCCTAGATTTATTTGCATCACACTATGAAGCGATTTGTGTCTCAGGACATTGTGAAAAACAATTGAGCAAATACACAATGAAATGATCACTACAGGTAAGCATCACGTTGTACACCCGTATATACATATTAAAAATAAATAAATAGATAAGTAACAATGTCTTTATTGAATCCAAAGGACTTACTCAAGGAAATAAAGCTTTGCAGAAATTTACATAAAAACAACAGCAAAAAAATATATAGAGAGAGCAATCAGCTGCCAATTACTGGAGCCTAAGAGCTGAATATAATATCAGTAGAAGCAGATCAACTAAAAGCTTAACAGGGAGATCAAGTAAAGAGATAGTCAAAGAGAACCCTGAAAGAGTTACTGCCATCCCATGTTGATTGCGTCAATACATTAGACAAGAAATGGCTAAAGCTGGTTTGTTTGACCTAAAGAAGAAAATATGTAAAACATTTGAGAACTTTCTTAAAATATCAAGGAGACCATCACTATTTTCATTAATTGTGTACAAAGGCAAGAGTATGTCAAAGAAGCACTCATCTGAAAAGACAAATTTTAGCCGTTAAAATGTTACATTAAGCAAAACTGTACAAGATTGAATAAGCTGTTTGCCAGCAAAGTGTACAAGACTGATTGACAAGCTGACACTGATATTGCAGAGAGGATATGTATATAAAATGAAAATCTATACTAAGTCTCTGTTCCTTCCTAGTACAAATGTTTAAGATTTTATCATTTGAGTATATTTTATAGCTATGTCTATATTGACAAATGAGGGCCTTAAACTAGTGTGCTACAATACTAGAGAAAGAAAAAACATGTTTATTTGTTTTTCCAATTTAGTAGGTAATTACTGAATGAACTATGTTGAGGTATCTGATAAAATAGTTGGAAGATGTTAGATAAATAGAGATAGCTCAATTTCTTGTCAAATTATCGGCATCATATTAATAAAATATAAAATTTAGCTACTTCTTCCACATTGCTCTGACATGGTTTCAATCTTCTTTTATTTTGAAAGAGGTCATATATACCTGATACATTGGAATTCCTTTAATAAATACTATTTTGCATAATAAAGAATTCCCTAGAAAACATTTGCCAATAGCATACCCAACTGACATTAATGAAGTTCAATCAACTCATTTTAAGGTAAGGAAATGCCTTTAAAGAATATTCAAATGATAAGCTCAAAGTCACCAATATAAGAAAGACACTAAGACAACAAGCATTTGGTTATCCTGTTTTCTCTTGTGCTTTTTGTTTTCATACATAATTTTCTTTTTATTATTTTCCTCACGGTTTAGTCTTGTCTGAATGATATCTGATTTATAAATATGTTATTTAATTACACCTCTATTCTTCATGCCAAAGCCCAATGAATATTTACTTAAAGTAAAATGTTATTTAGAAAGGCATCTATATTTTCCATTCTTTGCTTTGTTTTGTTGCACTGACTTTTAGAGACAAGGAAAAACACAGACAAGTATGAGATAAAAATGGAAGTAATAACAAAACTACTTATGTCCTTGTATCCTTAGGTAGATACATCCTACTGATCCTAATTGTGGCATAATTTTTTTTGTGTGTGTGACGAGAGAAAAAGTTGTTATTTTGATAGTCCGGGTTATTTGAAATGAGGTAAAAATGTATCTTGTCACGGTAAGACTTGTGCTTGATTGTGAATCCTTACTTAAATACATGTTCCAATAGCCCCCCTACCTCCACTGCCAGCACGGGATTTAGCAAGAAGAATAAAGAGAGAAAATCAACTTA
Organism: Galeopterus variegatus; assembly: GCF_000696425.1. NCBI lineage: Eukaryota > Metazoa > Chordata > Mammalia > Dermoptera > Cynocephalidae > Galeopterus > Galeopterus variegatus. Next base: position 64,702 of record NW_007735554.1, read on the forward strand.
ACCCAATCCTCCCTAAGCTGCTCAATACAACTAATTCATTATTATTAAAACTCTATTAATTCAAGGTTCATAAGTAAAACTATGAACCACTTATTGGATGCGTTGCACAATGGAAGGTGTAGATATACCAAATCACACTCTTGTTTAATCTCCAACCATCTGACCCAAGACAATGTAAGGCCATGGTCCTGACAATCTTGTTCAGGAATAATGTGGGCAGTAAAAGGTGTAATGGTTAGAACTCTTTGAATATGGCTTTGTGGCTACTTGGCTCCATATAAGTTACTTGTTTACAAGAAAAAGTCAAAGTGGCATGTGGGGATTTAGTAAGGTACTGGAGAAGAAAACAGGATAAACTCTCATCAAGGTACATTAAAGGATTGCAAAATCTTAGAAGAAAGATTGGCTAAGGTTACTTAATATTTTTAAATTAGACAATAAGAAATAAATTTTATTTTATAGGAAATGTAGATACCTAAGTTTTATTCCAATGCTTTTTATTTATGGATTTAAAACAATATAACATAACATTATTGTATCACCACATTAATTATACTGCATTAAGTCATTGCTTGTGAGACATATTTATTCTTTTGTAAATATTATGGCTTAATTTTTTGCATGAAAATCTTAATTTTTAGATTTGACTTTCAGCAAGGGAGATGTGTCAACATTTCATAGCGGAAATGTAGACTTTCATAGGGGAAACTTGCTTGATAGTTATTGCACCCAATCTTAATGATACCATCTTTCTGAGACAATTTTAATAGGAAGGTCCTCTCTGTTCCTTATAGCATTAAGTAGCAAATTGGAAAAAATCTGAGGAAACTTGATTAGTAGAAATTTTGCTATTATTACAGGTTCCATCTGTTGAAATAATGTAAAATGCATCATACCTCATTGCGACTTACTTGGTAACTATCATTAACAATGTCATTTTCAACTTTATGCTGATGGGAAGAAATAAATAATTAAATGTAACTTAAAGTAAATACTCTTGAGGCAAATACAGCTCAATTAAGAGAGTTCACCTCTCTGGTGGGACCAATTCTTTGCACAAGTTTATTACATTGGAAGAAGGAACTCAGTTCTCTTTGTCTCACTGCTTTTAGCTCATTGATGAGAATGAAGATTAGTAAGATTAGAAACATATGTTTGTGTTTATATTAACCATGATGAATTATGTTACAGGTTTGTTTCCTGAACTTGAGTTTCAGAAATGAACTGTACTTTCTTCATATCTGAGGTGTTTAAGAAATCTCCTATACTATAGTGTTCAACATTAGTGGGCACTTAGTAAAAATAAAACAGAATAAAATTCTATAATGTATGGGTTTAACTTCACCTTGAAATGTTTTTGAACAATGTCTGCTACTTTTCCACCTGAGAGAATTCCAAGTTAGGCAAAGCAGAGATGAATGCCCTGCATTAGTATTACAGATATCCCCCCAACACACAGAATTCTATGTGACTAAAGTATACCCTATGCCCATTGAAACTGAGAATCACCATCCCACACTAAGAATGTCGGTTCCTATCTTCAGAAGAACTACCCAGCAGAGAGAGGTTGGAGAAACAGCAAGTTAAAATGCCATAAACTTTTCTGGCATTTTTAAGTGGCCTTTTTTTTTTTCCTTCTGATTCAGCTTTTGCTTGGTTTACAAAGGTTTCTGTAAACCTTTGACTCTTTCCAGAATTATGGCAAAGTTAGTTTTTATAGTTTCTGTTTATTTATCCATGTTTCTGTGAACTGATGGGCACATTGGAGCTTCCTCCTCCCATATTTTGCTCATGTCACCCGCTCTCTCCAAATCTTTTCATATTTATCCTTCCTTTTGTTTGTGTGAGTGTTTTTGTGTAGGTGTGTGTGCATGCATATGTACATGTTATATATATATTTACACATACTACTGTTGTTCCATATTTAATATTAGTAACAATTTAATTTTTTATACTTGATTAAAGTTATCAGTATAAATTCTAACATTGTCTTCTGTATCATAGCATAATACCTTTCTAAGCTAAGGTGCAGACACATCACTTTGGAGATTAGTAATAAAGAATATTGAAAATTACTTTGTTCAGGCAAATAACTAGCATAGAATTTGTTCTTTTCATTTACTGATTGTCAAATTTTGGCAGTCTGTAAAGGTCAAGAAATATTTCAAATATTTCAAGTTGCCCAGACAGGAAAAATTTTCTGCCAACATATTGTGGTATGAAGTCAGATTATGCTTATATCTCATTTTAAAATTTCTTCAAAATATGTTAGAGTATTCATAAAGTCATTTCCAAGTCCTAAATCCTGAAGTATTTCCTCTGTTTTCTTCTAGGAGTTTTATAGTTTTGTATCTTATATTTAAATCTTTAATTCATTTTGAGTTAATTTTGGTCTATGACAAGAGGTGTGGATGTATATTCATTCTTCTACACCTGAATACCCACTTTTCCCAGCACTATTTATTGAAGAGGCAGTCTTTTCCCCAATGTATGTTCTTGGTGCCTTTGTCAAAGATCAGGTAGCTATAAGTATGTGGATTGATTTAGGGGTCCTCTATTCTGTTCCATTGGTCCATGTTTCTGTTTTTATGTTAGTACCATGCTATTTTGGTTACTATAGCTTTGTGGTATAATTTGTAGTCAGGTGATGTAATTCCTCTGGATTTATTATTAGTAGTATTAGTATTAGTATTAATTATTATTCTTGGCTCAGGGTTGCTTTTGCTATTTGGGGTCTTTGTTGTTACATATGACTATTAGGATTTTTTTTTTCTGTTTCTTTGAAGAATGTCATTCCTATTTTGATGGGGATCACACTGAATCTGTAGATCACTTTGAATGGGATGGACATTTTCACAACATTAATTCTTCCAGTCCATGAGCATCGACTTTCAATCTTTTTTGTGACTTTTTAAATTTCTTTCAGTAATAATTCATAATTCTTGTTGTAGAAATCTTTCACTTCCTTCTTAAATTTATTCCTAGGCATTTTATTCTTTTGGTAATTATTGTAAATGGGTTTGCTTTCTTGATTTCTTTTTCTGCTAGTTCGTTATTGGAGTATAAAACCACTACAAATTTTTTCCATTGATTTCATATCCTGCAACTTAACTTCATTTGTTTATCAGCTCTAAGAGGTTTTTGTTGTTGTTGTTGTTATTGTTGGTAGAGTCTTCAGGTTTTGTTTTATGTAGTGCCATGTCATCTTCAAACAAGGAAAATTTGACTTTATTGATTCCAATCTGTATACCCTTCTTTTTGTTGTTGCCTTTTTTTGTTTGTTTTATGAATTTTTTATTGAAATATGATTGATTGTGCATATCTGTGGGGTACAGCTTTGAATATCAAGACTTGTGTTCAATATGTAATGCTCAGGTCAGAAAATTACTGTCTTCTACAATGTACAATATAATCATTTTTTTGTGGCCCTTTACCAATTCCTCCTTAACCTCTCCTCCTGCTTCCTATTCTGACCTCTGGTAACCTCAGTTCTGTTCTCCCCTTTAGAAAATTTAATGCATTAAGGTTATTGTTGTACCTTTTTTTCTTTTTAAAAATTTATTTCTTTAATTTGTCAAACTAACCCTTATGAGTGATAACAACTAGTGTTTTTCTTTCTGTGCATGGCTTATTTTGTTTAACACAATTTTCTCTTTGTTCAACACAATTTTCTCTTTATTCACCCATTTTGCTGTGAATGGCAGAATTACTCTTTTTTTATGACAGAGTAGTATTTCAATGTGTATATATACTACATATTCCTTATCCAGTCATCCATCAGGGGACATATAGATTGCTTCCAACTCGTGGCTATTGTAAATAGAGCTAGGATAATATGGGACTTTAGGTATCCTTTCAACATGATGATTTCCATTCCTTTGGATATATACCTAGCAATGGAATTAACAGATCACATGGCAATTCTATCTGTAATTGGTTGAGAAACCTTCATACTGATTTCCATAATGGCTGCACTAATTTACAGGCCTAGCAACAGGTAGGAGGTTTCTCCTTTGTCCACATCCTCACCAGCATTTGTTATTCTTTGTGTTTTTGGTAATAGCCTAACTGAGGTACAATATCTCAGTGTGGTTTGGATTTACATTTGCCTAATGCTGAGTTATGTTCAACATTTTTTCCTGTGTCTGTTGGCCCTTTGCATATTTTCCTTGGGGAAATGCCTACTCAGTTCTTTTACCCATTATTAATTGGGTTACTTGTTTTTTTTTTTTTTTTTTTTTTTTTTCAACTGTTGAGTTGTTTGAGTTCCTTGTACATTCTGGATATTAATCCATTGTTGGACACATGGTTTGCAAATATTTTCTCACTTCCCTTCTATGGGTGGTCTTTTTGCTGTCTTCTTTTTTGTTTTTGTTGTTGTTGTTTGCTGTACAGAAGCTTTTTAGTTTGCTGTAATCCCATTTTTAGTTTTTTTTTTCTTTTATTGCCTATGCTTTTGGGGTCCTATTCATTAAGTCTTTGCCAAATACTACATCATGAAGTGTTTCTACTGTTTTCTTTTGGGAATTTTATAGTTTTAGGTCTTGTATTTAAATCTTTAATCCATTTTGAGTAGATTTTAATATATGGTGGGACGTATGGGTCTACATTCTTTATTCTACATATGGATGTCCAGTTTTCCCAGCACCATTTATTGAAGAGGGCAGTCTTTTCCCCAATGTGTGTTCTTGTACCTTTGTCAAAGATCAGTTAGCTGTAAGTATGTACATTGTTGTTTTGGTTCTCTTTCTGTTCCATTGGTACAAATGTCTGTTTTATGCCAGTACCATGGTGTTTTGGTTATTATAACTATTTGGTATAATTTGACCAGATAGTGTTATGCCTCCAGCTTTATTTATTTATTTATTTATTTATTGCTCAGAATTGTTTTGTCTTTTGGGGGTCTTTTGTTGTTCCATATGAATGTTAGCATTGCTTTTTCTATGTCTGTGAAGAATGTCATTGTTATTTTGATGTTTTGCATATGAATTATAGGATTGTTTTTCCCTATTTCTATGAAGAATGTCATTGGTATTTTGATGAGGATTGCATTGAATCTGTAGATCACTTTTGGTAAAATGGACATTTTTACAATGTTAATTCTTCTAATCCAGAAACACAGAATGTTTTTCCATCTTTTTGTGTACTTTTTAATGGCTTTCAGCAGAGATTTGTAATTCTAGTTGTAGAGATTTTTCATCTCCTTGGTGAAATTTACTCACAGGTATTTTAAAATTTTTTTCTGGTAGTTATTGAAAATGGAATGGAATTGCTTCCCTGACTTCTTTTTCTGCTTGTTCATTGTTGATGTATAGAAACACTATTGACTTTTGTGTAATGATATTGCATTCTGCAACTTTACTGGTGTATTAGTTCTAAGAGTGTTTTGGAAAAGTCTTTAGGTTTTTTTACATATAGGATCATGTCATATGCAAACAGGGACAGTTTGACTTCATCTTCTCTAATCTAGATGTCCTTTATTTCTTTCTCTTGCCTGATCATTCTGGCTAGTTATTCTAATACTATGTTAAATAGGAATGGTGATAGTGGGCATCCTTGTCTTGCTCCTGTTTTTTTTTAAAAAAAGCTTTCATCTTTTCCCCATTTAGGATGGTATTGCTGGTGGGTTACTAGTATATGGATTTTGTTGTGTTGAGATAGTTTCTTCTATTCCTACTTTATTGAGAATCATTATCATGAAGTGGTGTTGAATTTTGTCAATCACATTTTCTTCATTGATTAAGATAATGTGGTTTTTGGTTTTGGTTTTGTTGGTGTGGTATATCACGTTTATTGATTTGCATATATTGAACCATAAAAGAAATGAAGTGCTGTTCTCTAAAATTATACTGAGTATGGCTTTATTAGTTGATTTTTTTACTGAAATAATTGTAGATTCACATGCAGTTATAAGAAATGATACTATAGATCACATGTATACTTCAGTCCATTGCCAACTTTGGTCACATTTTATAAAACTATGGTATATTTATCACAACGGAATATTGACATTGATAAAAGCTACTCACACTGCATATTCCAAATTTCTTTACATTATCTATTTAATTAAGTATATATCTAAGTGATGCATAATATCATAGAAGAATATACTTAAAATTATGACCCTAAGTCTAGAAAACATGAAAGAAAAGATTGACAGATATAGTAATAAAATTTGTAAAAAAAGCATTTTTATTATTATTTACAATCCAGATGTATTTTAGGTACCAAAGATGCAATAAAGACAGAACCTTAACACCAAAATGCTTCATTTTATGCTTTTTACTAACCTTTACATTTTGATTAATTTACCTTGTCTGTCTGTTCAGTCATTAAGTTTAAGTAATCACATGTTTTTCTCCTATTTGGCAAGGATATATTTTTTTTAGGTGTTTTGTGTTTATGTTTGTAACTCTTGCTATTTTTTAAAATTTTATTGTCTATGCATATTCATGGCATACAAAGCTATTACCACTTGCACCCAAGATGTGATGGCCAGATCAATACTGTCAAAATGCCCTTTGCCTCAGATTGTGATAATTTCCCATGTTCTTGCTATTAATTCTAATCAGTAAAAAAAAAATTGGGTAGGTCATTTTAATTTGAAAATATTACTTACATTCAAAGTGACCATGTAACTTTGAAATAATGTTTCTTTTTCTTTTTTTTTTTCCACAGAAAATAAAGCTTTTACTTAGGAATAGAAGTTGTGACCTAAGTAGCAGATAGAGACTGCATCATCCAAGAGAGGCAAGAGGACTTACAATTATAAAAAATGTATTTAAATTACATAATTTGTTTATCAGACTGTTTCATTGTTTAGTTAATTAAAGAAATCATTTATCATTAGGAAAAAAGTCATTTGTTATCAGTGTGCAAGAAAAAGCTATATACATATTATCCTATAGGTTATGTAAATTTCTTAGTATTGTTTATTGTTGTGATTACAGATATTTATAAAAATAAACTTGCTTCTCACAATTCCTTTGTAGATTTAAAAGTTCAACAGTACAACATGAAGTTCACAGTCCAAAATGAAGTCAGTGATGTCACAAAGTGAATATATAGTAACTTGGAGACAGAGATATGTTTATATTGCAGTAAGTAGCTCTAAAGAATACATGAAATAACTCTTTTCCAATTTTCCAGTTGGGAATAACTGTTTTTCTTTTGTCTTTACTTTTAAGTTAATCAAAGCAAACTTCTGAAAATGGAAATGTCTCATAAAGAACATTAGACTATATCTATGATTTTAATTATTTTTCTTAGCATCAGGTAAATTCACATTAACAGTTGTATACCAAGAAAGCCTCTGACAGAGATCATTGATATTTTGGGTAATTTCATGCTCAGTCATTACCTCACTCCTCCCAGTGCTCTTGGCACAGGGGAATTCTTTCTATTTTCCTGGTCTTGTCAATCTCAATTAATAATACAATTTTCCAGAGACACCTGCCCTAGGATTCCTCTGAAAATCCTTTCTTGGTTTTACATTCACACTTAATCCAACCTCTAGTTTTTTTGCTCTCTCATCAGTGTCAAATCTTGATTCAACAAGTACTTACCAGTAGCCCCTCAGTCTGAGGCACCGTCATCTCCCACATGAATTACTGAAATGTCTCTGTTTATGACTCCCAGGTTTCCATCATCCCATACCCATCTGTCCACCCAATATATTCTCTGCATAACATTACAGATATTAAATTATAAATAAGAACCCATCTCTTCTGATTAAAAAAAAAAAAAAACTTCTCATTTCACCTAGAATAAAATCTAAATGTCATAGTGAACCAAGTTCTACATGACCTTGGCCCTGGTTCTGCTTCATCTCAGAACACTGTCTTCTTTGCAACATAGGTGTTCAGGTTTATCTTTATCTTTCTTTATGTTTTCTTTCTACCTGGAATGCCCTTCCCCAGATCTTGTTTCATTCCATATCTGCTCAGTTGTTTCCTTCCCAGAGAGATCTTCTTAATCATTCTTTCAAAAAATTCCCTTGGTACCATGTTACTTTTAAACTCTTATTCTGATTTATTTTTATTCCAAGACTTCTTCTTCCCAAACATTTATCATATAAGTAAGTGTGTGTATATGTGTGTGTATATGTATATATTTGCTCACTTATTTTTCATTATTAGTTTGCTAAGGCTGCCATAATGAAGTACCACTGACTTGTTGGCTTAAACAACAGAAATTTATCTATTTTATCACATTTCTGATAGGTTGAAGCCCATAATCAAGGTATCAGCAAGGGTGGTCTTTCCTAAGGCTTCTCTTCTTAGCTTGTAGATGGTCATTTTATGTTTTCACATGGACTTCCTTCTGTGACTGTTTGTGGGAAAACTTTTTCTTGGAATGATACCAGTCATATTGGATTATGTGCTGCACTAATGACCTCATTTTAACTTAATAATCTTTCAAGACGCTATTTTCTAAATACAGTCATATTTTAAGATACTTGAGATTTTTTTGGGGGGGACACAATTCAGACAATATTAGCCACCATAAGAAATGAGCTAATGAGGGCATAGGATATGTCTGTCTTGTTCATTGTTGTATTCCCAGAATTTAGAATAGTTCCTGGCATATGAAAGGCTGTTTGCTAAAAGAGTGTCATTTAAAAAAAAAATATATATATATATATAAAATTTATTTTTATATGGGTTGTACACGTTTAAGGGGGTACATAATTATATTTTTATAAGTAAATACAATATGTGGTGATCAAATCAGGATAATTAGCATATGCATCATCACCAAAATTCATCATTTCTTTGTGATGAGAGCATTTAAGAGAGTCATCTTGACATGTCTTTGACCTTGAAAATTCTGTGGTAACATAGACTATGGAAGCCATACTTACTGTTACTGCAAGCAATCACTTTTTTCCAAGGGCCTTGACTTATTGCAAGACTGTTATAATGAAAAAGAGGAACATGAGCACGGGTTAGGGCTTTTCAATCATATGCTTGACTTATGTCATGAAATGTTTAAATTTCCAAGACCCAGATTAACAATATCTCTTATTTTCTGTAATTTAGAATACATTGAAAATAGATTATAGCCAAAAAGACCTTAGCAATGATATTATACAATACCCCTAATTTTATAATTGAGGAAAAAAAGTGGATTTTACTCAAGGTTAAACAAATAATTAGTGGCAAAGGTAGAGTTAGAATTTATAACCATTACTGGCTCCAACAAAATATCTGTGAGATAAAGTTGCTCAGAATTACAAACTTGGGCTATTAGAAACACAAGTCAATTCTCTCTATAATACTATAATTATAAAGCAAATGGTTTGTCAGGTGGGTGGGAAAAAGAAGGGGAAATAGGAACTGTTCATAAAATTTTATTCAATAAAGTAATTAGAAGAGAAGAGTAAGTAGCTAAAAAAGTGAATTTTGAAGGGAAATTGTGATGTTTGAATTGCAAAGATAATTTCAAAAAGGTCACCTAAAAAACACTTAAAACATAACTCCCTATAGTCTGTAGTTTCAAATATCTAAAGGGAAAATCTGAATAAACACACAAAAATCAAACAAACAAACAAACAAATGCTACAATTGAATTACCATCATCGTGATATGCACACTTTAAAAAATAAAATAAAAGGTTTTAGTTATTTGTTATTATCGCTATGCAAATCTGAATTTCAAATACAGGCAGTAATTGTTTTAGCAAGACAAAATTATAAGAGGATATGTATAAAAGGCTAAACTCAAACCTCCAACCATCAAATATTTATTTACAATCTGTACTTAGAAACTTATATTTCCTTCTATTCAAGAATATAACAGCATAGTTCAAGTTGGGCAATAGAGTACGAAATGGTTTTCTAAGCAGTGTTAAGATTACCATGGATTTTTCCATTCTTGCTTCTTCAGTACAACAACTTTCTTGCCCTCAATTATTCTACACATCTTCCCATACTCCTTGGGGTCAGAAAACAGGTTTGGGCATTTACACAAATATTCATATCCTGGAAAACTTCTTGTTGGGAATTAGAAAATTCAACAGTACATTTCTTTAGAGACAAAAATAAATAAATGTAAAACAAAAATACCCCTAGTACTTATTGAATATGTGTCAAATATTTTATCTGTATTCATCCCCAGTGTCTTGAATTACCAAATATTTTTAAACAGATAGAGGAAGAACTCTATTCCCAAATAAATAAAAAATATCTCTGTATCTCACATACATATATTCTGCAGCCATCATTTCCCTGGATAGCTGGAAGAAGTAAATGAAATAGGAATGTCACAAGTGTTACCTGTTTGGAGTATTTCACTTGGTAATATATATATAAATTCAACATTGCATTGCAACATCATGGTCAATTTTATATCAAAAATGAATAAAATAATAAGTATTTGTGGACGCTAGAATCATTTTGTTTCATTATGTTCAGCTGTCTGTTAGCCATTAAGTTTTTTTTTATTCAAAAATAATATTAAGTAATTGTGGGCAAAAATTTATATTCAAGAAACATAGGCATTGATAAGAACTGAAAAGTTAATATTTTGTTAATTCTTTAATATAATTTTTATATTATCCTTTAACATAATTCATAGTTTCAAATTGATCAGAAAATTTCCATCAGAGGATAATGTCTTGATATTGTAGAGAATGCTCCTTTATGCTAAGTTTACCCCTGAGAATAAGAGTTGATAAGCAGCCATTTACATTTCCATAGATTTTAATGGGGTGCTTATGTTAAAACGCACTTTCATTTCAGAACGAATTGACAAATGTACCATTATATACAAAGGATCACAAATATTCAGTTCAAAACCCCTTCTTTCAAAGATCGGTGAATTTAAATTTCTATACAAAATTTATTGCAAAGTAAATGTCTTGAAATACAAAATAATGTATTCTAGATTTGTATCTGAATTGAAACATATATTAAAGTTAGTTCCTTGGCTGTGTAGAATAGTTGCTAATGATAAAAATGGCAATATCGAGCAAAATTGGTGGGGGGAAAAAT
>NW_007735554.1:75897-76529 GCF_000696425.1 Galeopterus variegatus
GCACTTTCATTTCAGAACGAATTGACAAATGTACCATTATATACAAAGGATCACAAATATTCAGTTCAAAACCCCTTCTTTCAAAGATCTGTGAATTTAAATTTCTATACAAAATTTATTGCAAAGTAAATGTCTTGAAATACAAAATAATGTATTCTAGATTTGTATCTGAATTGAAACATATATTAAAGTTAGTTCCTTGGCTGTGTAGAATAGTTGCTAATGATAAAAATGGCAATATCGAGCAAAATTGGTGGGGGGAAAAATACAAAGTTTTTCATTCTGATTGTCTAAATTTCAGGATTATATTGCATATATATTCCCCACAAGGAAAACTCAAATGATAAGAGTGTTATGTGGTATGAAAATAGTAATATTTATAAGGCTGGAATCCATTAATATAAGTAGTAGAGTACAGATCATGCACTGGGCAAAAAGTGCATGCTAGGTATAATGTCCCACGGAAAAGCATCACATTTAATTTGTGTCGATATGTGAGTTGGAACACAGACCCCAAGCTGCAGTTCTTAGCAAGTCAATATAAGAGCCTTACTAATAATTGTGAATTGTGTGTGTGTGTGTGTGTGTGTGTGTGTGTGTATACACATACCTATACATATCTCACCTGAGGT
>NW_007735555.1:0-412 GCF_000696425.1 Galeopterus variegatus
ACTTTTTTTTTTCTCTCCATTGTTGGTATTTTTATTTTACTAGTGGGTTTTGATTTTTCTTGAGTTTTTATGGCAGTGGTAGTTATTTTTCAGGTACCAAACCTCGTACTCCTGTACTCCCTTGAGAATTTCTTGTAAGGATCGTCATGTGGTAGTGAACTCCCACAGTTTTTGTTTGTTTGACAAATATACTATTTGCCCTTGATTTCGGAAGGAGAGCCTTTCGGGGTAGAGTATTCTTGGCTGGCAATCTCTGTCTTTTAGTATTTTGAATGTATCATCCCATTCCTTTCTGGCTTTTAGGGTTTGTGATGAAAAGTCTGATGTTAGTCTGATGGGGCTCCCTTATAGGTGATTTGATGCTTCTCTCTTTTAGCTTTTAAGATTCTCTCTTTGTCTTTGAGTTTTGCCA
>NW_007735555.1:1412-13018 GCF_000696425.1 Galeopterus variegatus
TATTTCTGGTATCTTTCTTTTGATGTTTAGTCATCGTGGCAAGGGACTTCACGGTCCACTGGTTCAACACTATTGCAGTATTGTCTGGATAGGATGCTGCTGGGGCTTCTAATTTGGCAGAGCTGTCTCAGTGTCCTCTTGGTCGCCCCCTGGCGCCTCAGGCACGTGGTCGCCTCGGGTCTTGGGCCTCTCCGGGGAGGCTTCTCTCTGGTCAGCGTGCACTCGGCCGGGCTGGGGATGGGGTGTGGTAGTGGCGAGGCCTTCTTGCTGGGTTGTGTGCTGGTGCCATGGGGCACGTGGTCACCACGGGACTCGGGCCTGTTCGGAGGGCCGCCTCTCTGGTCTGCACGCAGCCGGCCGGGCTGGAGATTTGGTCCGGCAGCAGCGTGGCCTACCTGTTCAGTTGTGCGCTGACAGCACAGGTTGCGTGGTCTCCACAGATCTCAGGTCTCTCTGGTGAGGTGCCTCCTCCAGGTTTTTAAGAAGACTTTGTCTCCCTGCTGGAAAGAGTGTGAAGTCACATCAGGTGGAACAGGTAACCTGGTCTGCTGTGCCACTCCCCTCTCAGGTCTCCTCAGTCTTCCACTGCTGCTGTTCCTGCTGCTGATGCATCACCTCATGCTCTAGTCCCTTTCTTGGTCATTTTTTTCTTTTTTTTTTTTTTTCCTTTTTGTCTTTTTTTCGTGACCGGCAACGGATCGCAACCCTCAGTGTCGGGCCCATACCGGACCGGGACCGGCAACAGGATCGCAACCCTCGGTGCTGTGCCTGCACCTCACTCAGCCAGTGAGCGGCCGGTCTGTATGTGGGATCTGAACCCTCGGCGGGAGCGCCGCCGCGCTCCCAAGCGGCGCACTGTAGCAGTGCGCCACCGGGCCGGCCCCTCTTGGTCATTTTAAAGTTAATGAATAAGTGATTTCTGGGTAGGCAAAATACTTCTGTAATCAAGTAGTTATGCTTTGATAAGGAAATTCAGAGTACAATTTGGAATTTAACAATGATTTCGAGGAATGCTGGACTGCTGGGAAATTGTGCAGTTTTTAAACATCATTTATAATATGTAAATATTATTAACATTTATAATAATATTTTATTCTTATACAGTAAATGTTATTTACTATAAATATTTATTATGTAAGTGTACATAATAATAGGAAGTATTATTTTATTCTTATACAGCTCTTTGAATGCTTTTATCTTAATTGAAATAAAGCTTGGGTATGGGTGTAAGGAACAAAAAGTTTAAGATATTGTAGTTTCTTATTTAGAGGGTATTTCCCTCTCATTCTTAGTTGTGTCAGGTTATTCTTGAAGACTAAGTTTTTAAAATCTGAAGTAGAATCTTGAACATTCATGTAATATTACCCTTAGCTATACATTCCTGCATTTATGCTAGTGCAGGTTCAAGTTGGTCTCCACACTACCCCTTCTAAGCTGAAAGTATTCCTCCTAGCTGTATTTTGACCTACCACTAATTGTCCTATAAGTATTTCTTGGTTGTATACGTGGCATTGTCCCAAAGCGTTATTCTTACACTGATAGGATGTTAGTAAGAATATTGAGGAAAAATAAATTTGGAGAATGATGTGTAAAAGAGATTCCTGTATTGTGGGATGTTTTGGACCCATCATGAATATCTTATATTTGTTGTAAAGAGTTGAGGGGTGTATAGTATAACATTATTTTCCAACTTATTTAACCATAGACCATAGAACCCTTTTTTTTTTGTTTCTTTGTTTTTTGCACTATACCCATTATTTTGGTGTCCTGGAGTAGTGTTCCATAGTATATACTCTAGTAAGTGCTATACTGTGTGAAATACTAGATGTGCCCATGCTGAAACTTCATCTGTTTAGATATCCATGAAAACCTTCTAAGCAGCAATGACCGTGTTCAGAAGTCAAATATAATTATTCATTTATTCTACAAATACTTAATAAGCCAGCATTGTGTGTGGAGTAGGCATCACTATGCTAAGCCTTCATTAAGGTAGTAAAGGTGAAATAAGTACGCACACACACACATATAAAACAAGAGATCCAGAGAGCATAAGTGCTACATTCAAAGGAATGGAATGAAAACACAGAGACATTTCACTTCCCATCCGTTTCTCAGCTTCTCATACAGGACTTTTTGTTTGTTTGTTTGTTTTGGTTTGGTTTTTGTTTGTTGTTACCGGTAAGGGGATCGTAACCTTTGGCTTGGTGTCACCCGCACCGCGCTCAGCCAGTGAGCGCACCGGCCGTCCCTATATAGGATCCGAACCCATGGCCTCGGCGCTCCCAGCGCTGCTGCGCTCCCAGCGCTGCTGCGCTCCCAGCACCACACTTCCCCAAGTGAGCCACGGGGCCGGCCCTTCTCATACAGGTCTTTACCTTGGGGCCGTCCCTATATAGGATCCGAACCCATGGCCTCGGCGCTCCCAGCGCTGCTGCGCTCCCAGCACCACACTTCCCCAAGTGAGCCACGGGGCCGGCCCTTCTCATACAGGTCTTTACCTTGGGAAATATTTTTTTGTCATGGTTATCTAATTTAAATCACTTTCTACTCTGTTTCCAGTGCTTATATGTTAAATGTTTATTCTCAGGTGTGCTATAAATATCAAGTATCTTAGTACTTATGTTCTCACGAGGCACTGTAATAAAACCCATCTTTGAATCTTTATTTAATTTTTAGTTTAATTTCTTCATCAACATAAAAAGTAAGAATGTATATGTGTTTAGGAATCCTTAGTTGCTAAGGGTTATAGATCTCATAACTGTCCCAGTGTTTGTGGCCATTTTTAAATACAAACATAAGAGAAAATCACCTTCATATACATGTGTATTATTTTTAGTTTAGAAAAAATTTGAAATAATTTATTTACAGAAATAATAGAGAAAAATGCTTTCTCCAGAAGGAAATAAAACATTTCAGGTAGATATTGCTGATAAAACTAAAATTCCTTTTGCATCACCAGCCCCAGTCTTTCTCCTTTTCTAGAGAGTACCACTGATGATTGTCTGGTATATATTCTCCCAGATCTTTTTCCCCAAACCTAGATGTGTATGTAACCAGAATATATGTAATATTATTTTGATGGTTTTAGAAAATGAGTGGCATCTGCTTATATTTATTTTGAAACTTGCTTTTTTAATCAGTATGTCTTAGGGACTTGTCCACGTTTGACCGTACAGTTTTACTTCATATGTTTAACTGGATAGTATTCCATAATAGGCTATATAACAATTAAGCTGTTTTCCTCATGTTTGTTTCTTTTTCCTTTATACTATTATGGTTATTGTTTATAATGAATGTCCTTGTACATTCCTTCTTATGCACCTGTGTGCTTTAGGGTAGGTACCCAAAAGAGGAATTGTCAAGTCATAAAGTATATATACTAAGTACAATCTCATATTTTGCTCCCCAACGTGACTACTCCCCAAATTGCTCTCCAAAGTGGTTGTATCATTCATACTCCCATTAGCAGTTTATGAGAATGTTGTTTTCCTCCAAAACTTTGCCTACATTTTGTATTAGACTTTCTTTTTGCCAATCTGATGGGGGGGGGGTATTTGTTTTTAATTTCATTTTCCTGATTGCTGATAAGAGTAACAGTCTCCTTCCACTCTTTCTTCTGCTGTCGTGACCTAAGTGGCCCTGTGTTGAGATGAGAGAGCCAAAAAATCAAATCAGTTTGGATATCTGAGTCTCTGCATATAAGGCGGTTGCCCCAAAGAGTTGCCTGGATCTATGAAGAACTTTGAGTCAGCAAAATAGACACTTTGCTTTGTTAAGCCTTTAAGATTTGGGGGCACTTTGTTAGTACAACTGTAGTCTACCAGCTGGTATGTCACTGCTCTTCCAGGAAACTTAAAGTAGCTCTCTATTGCCTATAGGAGTCAAATTCAAAATGCCTGGCTTGAGATTCATGATTACATTCTCCCTCTAACCTCTTCTGAATATGTCCTTCCCTCTATTTGTATATTATAGTCTGCAACAGACTAAGTATTTTCATAATGTCTGTATTTAAGGTATTAGCTAAAGAACCATTCTACCCCCCAAATAAGACTTTGACAGTAGTCCTTACGGACATGTAATCTTCAGCAGAGTGGAGAATTTCAAATATAGGAAATGGATGAAGGAGATTGTTGAAAATAGCACGTGTTGCCAGACCTGAGCTGGAAGGATGATGGGGTAAATGAATTGAGTTTGCTGATGAAAGGTCAGCTATTAAGTCGAGGCTGGATCAGGGAGAAAAGGAGAAAGACAAGCTGAGAGACAGTGGAGAAGGTTCAAACAACCAAGAATTTCTCTTGGTGGAAGGACGTTCCTTATTTGCTTCACTTGTTACAAAGAAAATAGAGACTATTGGGTATTGTGAACTCCCAATTTAATATCTGGAAACAACTTAGTAGGAAAGAGCAAGGGATTTACAATCAGGCTGCCTGGATTATAGATCCCAGCTTATTGCTTCCTAGCTATGTGACCATGGGCAACATTTATAATTATTCTAATCTTTGGTTTCCTGATCTATATTAATTTATTAATATTATTTTTTTTTTACATTCTGTGATGTTGCAGAGCAGTTGGAAGGGTGGGGGAGATGGGAAAGGGGAAAGAAATAGGACGAAAGAAGGAGGAAGGAGGAGGGGCGAGATTGAGGCCTGTGGCACCTCCCTTATTCACACAGGGGAGACCAAGGGGCTTCCAGCAGTGGCTTAGTCATTGCCGGGCTGGGTGCAGATGTCACGGCGGTGTGGCAAAAGCCGTCACAACCTACTACCCCAGCTCAGGAACCTGGGGCCCTTCTTGTTGTGGTTCAGTGGTCATCACTGGGCTGGTTGGGGGTTTCAGGGGTAGCATGCCTGAGGCCCTCAGCCCCACACCACCCTGGCTTGGGAGAGCACAGGACGCTTCCTGCAGCGACTCGGTGGTTGTCACTGAGCTTGTTGCGTGTGTCAGGGGCAAGGCTGAGTCCCTTGATCCCCCTACCGCCCCAGCTCAAGAGAGCCTGGGGCACTTCCTGTGGTTGCTCAGTGGTCATTGCTGGTCTGGTTGCAGGTGTCGGGGGGGACATGGCCAAGGCCCTTGGACCCCTACTGCCCTGGCTCAGGAGAGCCCGGGGCACTTCCTGTGGCGGTTCAGTGGTCATCACTGGGCTGGTTGTTTCTATTGGGGGAGTGTGGCCAAGGCCTGAGGCCCCCACCCTCTGGACTGGTTGCAGGTGTCAGAGGGCATGGCTGAGGCCCCTGGCCCTCCTCCCTTTCTGGCTTGGTAGCTCAGATGACTTCCAGTCCTTTTAGGTGTTCTTTGGTGAAATGAGACCATTACTAGTTAATATCAAACTTTGTCTCTGGTTGTGGGTACTTTGTTTTTTCTTTCAGTTCTGTGTTAGATTATTCACTATTCCTGCCACTTAAAACTCTGCACTGGAACTAATTTGTTGTCCTTTGCTTGCTTCTAAAACAGGGGGACTTCCTATGGGGACCAGTACTTGAGCTATGTGGTTGAGCTAAATTGCTGCTTTGCTGCTGGTTTCCTAAGAAGGCTTTTTGTGCAGCACAGGCTTTAATGGTTGACTTTATAGGTACTTCTGGGTCTAGTGAGATCCAGTGCACCTGGGTTGTTTAGAAACTGTGGTCAGTGCCTGAGTGTTTTCATCAAATTACACCTCATACAGTTCTATATTCCTGACCAGTCTCCTCTGAGTGCTCCTACTCAGATTGGGGGCAAACCAACTGTCCTTGCTGTTCCCCAGTGTTCTCTCGGTGGGTCTGTCTCCCCCACCACCTATGCTCCAGACGCTTCCCATGGGACGGGCTGTGCACTGGTCCCTTGTGATGACTCACTGGCCTCTGAATGGCTCCTTTTTTTCAGTTGTTATGGCTCCTTGCTCCTATGTGGGTCCAAGGGAACCCTATTGGTGATCTTGCTGGCCTGGGGGCCACCAAGTCCCTCTTCTCCCCTGCTGCCTCCAAGCAACTGCATCCGAAGGGCACAGCTGTATCTTTTGCCAGCTCCTGCTCCAGGTGCTTACCAGCGCCAGCCTTAAAGCAGCCGGGGCTCAAAATAGTCAGAGCGGTTCTTCCTTTCTCTCATTGTGGCTTCTCCTGTTTTCATGCACTCCGTAGGTCTCTCTTCCTCTTCCCCTGAGCTCTAGTGACTGCTGCTTATCTGTTATTATTTTTCTATATTTGTAAATTGGTTGATTTGTGAGAGAGAGTGACACTGGGGACCATCTATACCGCCATCTTGACTGGAAGTCAGTTTCCTAATCTGTAAGTTGGATACAATAATAGTATCTACCTCATCTACTTGTTTGATGACTAAGTTTGATAATCTGTGTGAAAAGCATGTAGAAGGTTATATTTGCTACAATTTACATATTCATTACATATAGTGAAGAGTGTGTGAAAAGCATGTAGAAGGTTATATTTGCTACAATTTACATATTCATTACATATAGTGAGCACTCAAATAACACCGTCATTATTATTCCCATTGCACGAAGAGGTTGAGGGAATTCCTATATGAATTCTAAGTTTTCTTCATGAAGCAGAAAATAGGTGCTATTTGCTTATGAATCTGTCTCCATCTCCACTATCAAACCGAGCTACTTGAAGGCAGAACCCATCTGTTTTCATCTTTATGTCACCAGCAGTGTTCCTGGTACAAAATAAACTATAAAAAGAGTGCTAGAATCAGACAGACCTGGATTTGAATCCTAACTCTACTACTTACTTGAGTGTGAGAGATCTGGGTAAGTTGCTTGAGCTTACTGCCTTAGTTTCCTTATCATTAAAGCAGGGATAATCATAATGGCTACTTTTTAGGGTATAGTAAAGATGAAGATTGCTCAGTATATTATAAGTATTACAAAGCCAATTTGAAGACCTGCTGTTCTGGCTTTGGTTCATTGTGTTACTTTTATGAGTGACCTTCTTCTCCTTAGTTTTCTTACCTCTAGGAATCCTGAAGTGTACAATATCTCCTACTCCTGACACTCCAACCAACATCTGACATTTTAAAACTATTTTCAGTCTTTGCCTTTCGATCTACTTCATTCCTAGGTGAGATTTTTTTGTTTGTATCTAAATAATAGAAACTAAGTGGGAGGGGAGATCTTTAAGGTATGACAAACCTCCTTCAATATTTCTGTGTTATTGTAAGCTTGCTGATTTTTTTTTTTTTTTTTAGCCACCTTTGATGGCCTCTAAGCATGACTTTAGCTTATCCCGCAGGTTTTGATATATAGCATTTTAGGGTTTATTCTATATAAATATTTTCAGATTTCCAGTGTGACTTCATCCACTTATTGGCTATTTACAGGTTTGGTTTACAATTTACCAATACATGATAATTTTCTTGTTTCCTTTTTGTTATTTTCTTCTGCCTTATTTGCACTGTCATTGCTGAGTATTCTCTGTATTATTTCACTTTTTAAAAGTTTTTTGAGATTTGTCTTATTGTCAGTTTTTATAAATGTTTTTATGTGTGCCCTAAAAGAATGTGCATTTGGTAGTTTTTGATTGCAATATTCTGTGTATATACTTTAGATCAAGTTTATGTTCACATCTATATATATATTTTTTTCCTTTTGCTTATTCTGTCTTATTGAGAGATTTGTGTTAAAATTTCACAGCACAATTATGGATTCATCTTGTTCTGCTTTTACTGTTGTGATTTTTGCCTTAAGTTTTTTTGTTTTATTTTATTTTTAATTGACAAATAATCATATCTATTTATAGGGTACAGTGTGATGTTTTGATACATGTATACATTGTGGAATTCTCAAATCAGGCTAATTAACATATCCATCACCTCAAATACTAGTTATTTCTTTCTTTTGAGAACATTTAAAATTCACTCTTTCACGGGCCGGCCCAGTGGCGCACTGGATGGTGCGCCGCTTGGGAAGCGCTGGGGCGCTCCCGCCCGAGGGTTCGGATCCCACATATAGACCGGTTCCCGCTCACTGGCTGAGCGAGGCGTGGGAGCAACACCGAGGTTTGCGATCCCGTTGCCGGTCCCCGGTCCGGTACGGGGGCAACACTGAGGGTTGCGATCCGTTGCTGGACACGAAAAAAGACAAAAGACAAAAAAAAAAAAAAAAAAAATTCACTCTTTCAGCTATTTTGAAATACACAGTGCATTATTATTACCTGTAGTTACCATGCTATACAATAGACCACCATAAATTATTCCTTCTGTCTAAACGAAACTTTTTACCCTTTGACCAGTGTCTCCCCTTTCCCCATTCATCGCCCCTCAACCCCCAGGCTTTGATAACCACCATTCTACTCTCTACTTCTATGAGTTCTACTTTTTTTGATTCCACAAAGAAGTGAGATCATACAGTATTTGTTTCTCTGTGCCTGGCTTATTTCACTTAGCATAATGTTCTCTAGGTTCATCCATGTTGTTGCAAATGACTGAATGTCCTGCCTTTTCAAGGCTGAATAATATTCTGTTATGTATGTGTACTACATTTTTTTAGTCTGTCATCAGTTGTTGGGTACTTCAGTTGTTTCCATATCTTGTTTGCCTTATACAGTTTGAGGCTGTGTTTTTAGGTGCATATATAGTGTTGAACCTTTTATCATTGCAAAATGTCCTCTTTTGTCTCTCTTTCTGCCTCAGAATCTGCTTTATCTGACATTAATACAGCTACATCAGCTTTCTTTTGGTTTGTGTTTGCATGGTGTATATTTTTCCATCCTTTTATTATTTGATATTTTACCCTCTGGTAGCTTGGTAGTTGTACACTTTTCTACTGTACTTTTCTTAAATCATAGACTACGACGTGTGTCCTTCACCTATCAAGTCTGCTGCTACAGCTTCATGGACAGTGCAGGAAACTTACAGCACTTTAATAGTTTCATGTACCCTTCTCCAGACTTACATTCTGTTGATGTAATATATTTTAATTCTTTCTATATTTTAAACTTCATGGGACATAAATGTTACAATTTTTGGTAGTCAGTGTTCATGTAGATTTATCCAAACATTTCATGTTTTTATTTATTTTCCTTCTTTCCTGCATCTTGAAGCTTTCATCTGGAATCATTTTTCTTCTTCCAATGGATTTCATTCATTGTAGATCTGCTGGAGAGTAATTCTTTTCATTTTTTGTTTCTCTGAGAATGACTTATTTTACCCCTCTTTTAAAGGACTATTTTTGCTGGGTATAGAATTTTAGTTCTTGAAGATATCACTCCATTGTCTTTTGGCTCCCAAAGTTTCTATTGAGAAGTCAGCCATCAGTTTAATTTTGCTTCTATCAAAGTAATCTCTCAATTTTTTTCCTGACTGCTCTTAAGATTTTTATCTTTGTTTTTTTTCTAAAGTTCTACCCCGGTGTGTATAGGTATGATTTTATTTCTTTTTATCTTGCTGAGAGTTCTTAAAGCTCCTTGAACTTCATGTGTTTTGTCAGTTGTGGAAAATTCTCAGCCATCATGTTGCTTCTGTGCCTTGAATTCTCTCTTCTCTTTGTATGACTCTCGTTATTCAGATGTAACATTTTGGCTTACCCCTTCTTTCCTAGCTTTATCCTTTTTACTCTCCATACCTCGTTCTGGATATTTTTTGATACCGATATTTACTTTTCTAATTCTCTTCTTAGATCTCTCAACTCTTTTAATGAGCCCTTGTGTTGGCTTTTTAATTAAAATAATTGTATATTTTTGTTGTTCTTTGTTTTTGGCAGCTGGCTGGTACAGGTAGCAAACTCCTGGACCTTCTTATCAGCACCATGCTCTAACCAACTAAACTAACCAGCCATCCACTATAATTGTATTTTTTAATTCTAGAACTTTCACTTCATTCTTTGTTAGATTTTCTTTCTTTGCTAAAATTGTTAGTCTTGTCTTTTTTCTCTATGTATAAAATGGACCAAATCTGGCCTGTGGAGCTATATGACCTGTGAGCTAAAAATGATTTTTATATTTTTAAAGAGATGTTTAAAAAAAAAAAGACAAGTATAGAAAAGAGACTGTGTGTGGCCCACAAAGCCTAAAATATATACTCTTCAGCCATTTACAGAAAATGTTTGCCAACCCCTGGTATATATTAAATATAGTTATTTTAGAATTTGTGTCTGTAATCCATTATTTGAATGTTCTTTGTTGGTTTCTAGAGTTTATTATTTCTTAGTTTTTATCAGTGCCGTCTTGTCTCCTTATATGTGCCTGGTTTTATTTGACTGAGCGGTGAATGTTGTGTATGCAAAATTTTTAAAATAATTTGAGGCCTACAGTGATTTTTTTCTTTTTTCTTCAGTGAAGATTTGTATTTACTTCTAACAGTTGTTTGGAAGCACTAGTAATCCTGTATAATCTTAATCTAGCATCAGTCATTGAGATGATTCTGAAATCAGCATCAGTTTACTTTTGGGTCACACTTACTGCTAGAGTATAATTTACTCTCCAGGGTCTCAATCCAAAGATGGCCCTTCCATGCTAGTCCTTGGAATTTAACTTTTGTCCCTTTAGTCAGTGTCTATCAGAAATGCTTCTTAGCCTGTTGGCCTCCTCTTTAACAACCAGAAAATATCCTTAGAAGAAAAGCAGCCTCAAAGGTCAGGTACTGTGTGTGTGTGTGTGTGTTTTCTCCAAGTTTTCTGTTTATCTTAGTTATAGAATTTATCTGAATTACCTACCCCACTATTATCAGCAGGAGAAGTTCATGATGTAGTTTCTGTGTGTAGTTTTTGTAATTAAAGTAACTCCTCTTGAGATAATGTAATTCAGACTTGCCATTTTCTTTCCTTTAGGTTATCTTTAATTTGCACTATGTGTGTGTTTCTTTAATGGTTTCCTACAGTAAAGCAACAAGAAACTCTGTTTTAAAAATTAAAGTAAGGGCCGAGCCCGTGGCGCACTCGGGAGAGTGCGGTGCTGGGAGCGCAGCAGCGCTCCCGCCGCGGGTTCGGATCCTATATAGGAATGACCAGTGCGCTCACTGGCTGAGCGCAGTGCGGTCGGCCTGCTAAAGGACAAAATAAATAAATAAATAAATAAATAATAAAAATAAATAAATAAATAAAATTAAAATTAAAGTAATTTCTCTTAATGGTCCTGAATAGCAAGTTGCAGAGAAATTATTTGGAGACTATATAACCATATCTCCTATGCAAAACTTTCACTACTGTGGACCACAGTGGTTTGTTTTTATCTTAATTACTATAGCTTTTTTTTTTTGGTGAGGTGTCTCTCTTATTTTATGATATGAAATGTGTTGTGCAACCTGCATCCCTGATGAGATGTGACCATATTAAAGATGGTATGGTAGAGTCATGTCCTTCTTGTATTTCTTGTATCCCTGCACCTGTCATAGACATTTAATAAATTGTTTTGGTTATTAATAAATTTCTCAGGTGCCAGCTATAAACTAATACAATATTAAGTATAAACATGCTTACAAAATTTTTGGAATATTGAATAAAGTCAGTTTGTTACTTTTCTTAAGTCTTCCTACCAGGTATTTTACTCTAATCCAAGATATTTCTGTTTTATTTTGGTGTTAGCCACCATTTTGTATTAGTGGAGAGAGAGAGATTGCGTGGGGGGGTTGTGTGTGTGTGTGTGTGTGTGTGTGTGTGTGTGTGTGTGTGTGTGTGTGTG
>NW_007735555.1:13028-20567 GCF_000696425.1 Galeopterus variegatus
AGTTTAATTTAAACTGATAGCACATCTTATTTTAGACTAGCCACTGTGGTTCTACTGAGTTACCCAGATTCAGATATTTTAGGAAAATCATCCTTCCTTTGTTAAGGGAGGTTCATAGGCAGAGTCAGGGTGGAAAAAAGACAGCCTCCGTTTTTTGATTTATGCGTGACTTTTCTCAACAAAGGCCATTGCCATGGCCTTCTACATCTCTCTATTTGCCATTTTTCAATATACAAACCAAGGAATTCTCCCTGTCCACCGTTTTATAATACACAGAATAAGGAATTTTTTTTTTAAAGGGAAAGTAAAAATAATGAAATAATGCAGTGGCTTTAGGACCACTTACTGTGTTCATTTAGTTTGTTGGGCTCCACATATTCTGTCTCTCCCTAAAAGAAGTATTTTGTGGAAGAAGTAAGAGTTGTTGCACACCTGAGAATCAAAGTAGAGCTGTGGCTTCTCTGTACTCTGATTTTCCAGGAGAGGAACCCTGAGGAAGATTGATCCTGGGCCATTGAAGTTCAGGGATATAGCTGTAGGTTTCTCTCAGGATAAGAGGAATGCCTGGATTTTGCTAGGAGAAACTATACATGGAGATGTGGTGTTGCCAAACTATAGGAATCTGGTCTCACTAGGGTGTATCCCATTTCTAAGCCAGATGTGATCACCTTTTTGGAGCAAGGAGCAGAATAGTTGTGAAAGAAGGAACAAAAGGATTATGCACAGATTGAGATTCAAGGTCACTTGGAAAGGCCAGTGTATTACAGTAAACTAGAAGATGAGCTGTACACAACTGGTACCTGTATCTTTGCAAAGATGCTGAAGGAGCTTCTGAACCACCACTCTTACATTAGCATCTACAGATTGCTCACCTACTACCTGGCCAACCTGAGGCTGGGGCTGGAGTATACCTACTGGTATTGGTTGGAGGTCTTCTGTTGCAGGACTGTGGCCCTATGTGTGGCTGCCCTGCTTCCAACCTTCCACATGTCTTCCTTCCTCAGTAGCACTCTGTACTTATTCTGCCTTATAAGAGATTCATCTTAAGATTGAACAAACTATGGACAAGTATCCTTGCCACATGTCCTGCATGTTACAAGATGTTAAAGAAGATAACCTTCATACCTCAGAAACCTAAAAGATACCATTGGTTGTCCTCCTTCAATTATCACATTCAGCACCAAGTCATCTCATTTCTGCCTTTTAAATCATTAATTGCGTGTATGTGTGTGTGTGTTAACGGATGTGATTTACATATAATAAAATTTACTCTCTGTAGTAGAGCCTATATCAAGACCTAGAACATTTCCATCACCTCAGAAAGTACCCTTATGACCCTTTGTAGTCAGTCCCCTCTCTTCATCCCTAGCCCCTGACAACCTGATTTCTGCCCTTAAAGTTTTTCATTTTCCAGAAGGTTATATAAATGGAATCATATAGTTTAAAAGAAGTTGAAGCAATAAAACTTATAAGACAAAAGTAAGTTTTTATGAATTTAGGGAGAGTGAACAGATAAAAGGAACAAAAATATTGAAATTCTAGAACCATAACAGGAACTAAGAAATTTATTTATTTTTTATTTTGGGGGGGCAGCTGGCCAGTACAGAGATTGAACCCTAGACATTGGTGTTATCAGCACCTCACTCTAACCACCTGAGCTAACCAGCCAGCCCCAGGAACTCAGAAATTTAAAGGAGAAAATTATGGTAATGCTAAAGTCAAATATGCAAAAATGTAAGATAAAATCTTTTAATGGTGGACAGAGAAAGTAAAATTCTCAAACTCCGACTTACAGTTAACTTTAGGACAATAGCCAAAAGATAGAAACAGCATAAAGTTAAATAACAACAAAAAAAGCCAACAGAGATTAAAAAAATGAACAAAAAATTAGAATCTTAAGTATATATATATATAGAGAGAGAGAGAGAGAGAGAGAGAGAGAGAGAGAGTCATGTGCCACATAATGACATTTCAGCCAACGACAGACCACATATACAGTGGTGATCCTACAAGATTATAATGGAGCTGAAAAATTCCTATTGCCTAGTGACATTGTATCCATCATCAAGTCAGCACAATTACTGTATTTTTTAAAAATTCAGTGTGGCATATGGGTGTTTTTAAATTCCGCAGGAATATCCTAGGCCTTAACATTCACTCACCACTCACTCACTGGTTCACCCAGAGCAACTTCCAGTCCTGCAAGCTTTATTCATAGTAAGTGCCCTATACAGGTGTATCATTTGTTTTTTATACTGTATTTTTACTGTACTTTTCTATATTTAGGCATGTTTAGATATACAGCTTATCATTGTGTTAAAATTGCCAACAGTATTCAGTTTAGTAATTCACAGAATAATGAAATTGCCTAATGATGCATTTCTCAGATTATATCCCTGTTGTTAAGCGATACATAACTGTATGCACCTAAATACTTAGATATATATTTTTTATTTGTATACACAAAATGTAAATCTGAGTTCAAGAGCACCAGTTGGCAACAGTGTTTTTCTGCTAGTGATAGATTTATGGATAGTTTTTATTATACTTGTTCAACATTATTATTTCTATATTTAACAGATCTTAAGCAGGATATAAATAGAATGTACAATTAAAAATAAAAGTTGAAAAAAATTAGCTGTGGGAAAAGATTAAAGGAATAAAATAATTCCTAGAGAGTAAAAGGAATCAGAACAGAACAATAATAGGTTGATAAAAAATACCTTCAAAAATGTGGGATTTCTAGACCTACAATTAAAAAAAAATCCATGGATAAAGTAAATAATACCCCAACCAAATCTCGTGTGTGTGTGTGTGTGTGTGTGTGTGCGTGCATGTGCGTGTGCGTGTGCGCACGCGCTTCCAGTCAGAACCTCAGGATGAAAACAAAGAGAAGAGTTAAATATCAGTACTGGACCCTTGGTCTTTCTATTGAACTCAGGCTACTCAGGCTACCTTTGGAGTATCTGTTAAAGCTATGAATGCACACTGTAGTTACAGGTGTATGTTGCAAGCCTTGTGAAATGATGCAGGTATTTTTAATTTAGAGTGTTGGAGGGGAAGAGAGAAGAGACATGGTCTAACAGCAATTCTTAATAGGAAAACAGTTTATATGGCCACATGTATGGCTATACTCCTATGCATTTCCTTTTTGAGATTTTTTGTGTCTTCTGGGTTAAAAATAAAAGCCCTGGGCTCTTAAACTTCAAAATAAAGCAGTTACCGCAGTCTGGAAGAAAAAAGAAAAGTAATGGTTCCAGTATGAATATGTTTCCAATCAGTTTAGTTTAAAATTTAGCTAAGAGTATGCATTAAGATATTAGAATATTCTTGGATAGAATATTTTATGCATCTTTAAGGAGTACTCAAGAGAATAAGGAGTACTTATTTCTAGATTTTTTTTTCCTATTTACTTTAGTCTTTTCCAAGAGCTGGGAAATTTTGAAGTAATGACTCTTGAACAAAAGCACTTATCTTTTCATTAATTCATTCTTAAATAACTCAAGGCACATAGTTATTCCCCACCTATCTTTTTTAGTATCTGTGTAGGAAGTAAATGTGTTCCTAAAACTCCCAAGGATTCAGTTATCACCTCTATGGCAACATGATTCCCTAATTCACAGCTCTAGTGCCAGTCTCCCCAGAACTCTGGTGCCACATTTCCACCAGTTTGTTCTTTCATCATGTCAACTAGCCTCGCCCCCCACCACATGTTCTCTTCAAACTGTCTTTAATATTTCTGTTAAGAATATCATCTGTATCAAAATCTTGGTTACCTTTTTTTTTGACTACTGCCTTTTTAAAATTTCCACTTGAAATAAATTATAAGAATGCTGTGATTTTAATTACTGTTCTATTTTTAAAGTTTTAACGTTTCACCATTACCTAATTTACACTCTTCACTAAAAAATCAGGCCTTTCACCTCTAACCACAACGTGCAATCTGGTTTTATATTCCACTGTTCCCCTCAGTTTACACATTCTAGATTCTGCTTCATGACAGATAGACATGCTATTCCCTGAACATGTTTTCCTTTTCCAAGCCTTGTGTTTCAGCTGTGCTCTTCTACCTGTAGCTCTGCCTAGGTGGTACTTTCATATTGTCTCCTAGTTTTTCCAACAGGAAGAGATGTCTCCTTTCTTGGAGCCCCACAGCAGTTTTTCTCTGAGTCCCGGCACTTTTCCACACTGCTTTTTATTTTGGTTACTTGTAAACTTGACATTTTTCATCATCAGAGTAAATTTATGGAGAGTTTTGTTTCCCATGCTGAGTCAAGCATGGTGTTGGCAGCTAGGAAATAATCTAGAAATTATTCCTAGTTGAATTACACTTGAGAGTGGAAACCAGTATTGGTTCCAAGGAAAATGCAAAAGATCTCTGCTAACTAAAGTTTCATCATCCAGGGCTAAAAAGGCTTTAGTTTTGCCTACCTGCCCTGTTGTAGAGATCATGGAATGGACCAGTTTGGACTGCATAATGGTGAAACGGTGAAAAATTAACTTCATAGGGTTCTTGCTTTGCTCAGGAAGACAAAGAAGAAACAGAAGAAGTAAATGGTTCTTGAAAAAGGTTAAATGAAATACTAAAAATGGGAATGCAGAAAGGAAAAGTAATGAAAGTAAGGTTCTGGCTTAATACTTGCCCTAAATTTGAAAATGTGGTATTTTTTGTTTGTGTGACTCTTAATTCCAACCTGTACTTCATTCCCCTTATTGTAGCTAGCTTCATGTTTATGTAGATGCAGACAGGAAAAGGATATCCTCTGGTGGTTTATTTGAGGAAGGCCAGATCTTCAGAAAATCACCTCAGACTCTCTGTCTCACCAAATTATATTTACACATATAAACAGAGACACATTAATATGGCAGGAAAGGAGAAACACAAGAAGACAAGTTTAATACTTGTCTTATTAGTCTTATCACCAATATACGTTTCTTTTCCCCTGGGCTTAATTCATTTATCATAATCTTTCTGAGAGTCTGCTGTATCCCAGGTGCTAGAATAAAATAGTTTAAAGGCCGGGGCTCATTCTTCTGTGTACCTTACCTTAATGGATATGGAGTATCTTTTGACCCACATTTTCTGTACCAACCTGGATATAATTATAGTCTCTAAGGCTCTGTTAAAGTTCCTTTTTGACTTTTTTCCCTCTTTCTACTTCACTTTGGATAATTTTTGTTGCCATTTCTTCACATTTACTGTTCTACATTTTCTTATTGAGATTTCCCATTATCTTCTAATTATGTTTCCATTTTCTTTTAAATCCTTGAACTTTATTTATGATAAATATTGAAAGTTCTTGTCTCCTAATTCCATCATTTCTGTCATTGCTGTGTCTCTTTATATTGATTGATTTTCTCCTGATTGTAGATCAGATTTCCCTGCTTCACATATTAGTATGTTTTCATTTTATGCTGGACATAGTGTATACTACATTTAAAAAAAGTTCTTATCTAGTTATTAGAGAAATTAAACTTTCTGCCTAGGAACTGCATTCTCAGAAGTATCATGTAATCACTTCTAGTCCTGGTGGTCATCACACCTGCCTTTATCTTGTTAACCTGTCTTGCCTTTGTTTAGTCAAAGAATTAGACCTTGGACTTTATATAGCCCTATTTATTTATTTATTTTTACATTAAAAAAGAATCCTTCTTAATTTCCTAGAATGTTTTTGGCCAATTTTATTTCTTATTCTTAATTCCTATTTTGTCACCTTATCCTCTTGTATATTCTTAATATTTTAAGTTTAGTATATTTTCTTAACTAGTTTTATTCATTCTTTTTCTTTTTATACTACTTTGAAAAGAGTACATGTATAAGAAGACAATTGCAAGGATAGATTATATATATATATTTTTTGCAGTTGGCATTAAAAGGTTCTTAAAAGAGTTCTTTTTTTTTTTTTCCCCCCCTTTTTGTCTTTTTTCATGACCGGCAACGGATCGCAACCCTCAGTGTCGCGCCCGTACCGGACCGGGACCGGCAACGGGATCGCAACCCTCGGTGTTGCTCCCGCACCTCGCTCAGCCAGTGAGCGGCCGGTCTGTATGTGGGATCCGAACCCTCGGCGGGAGCGCCGCTGCGCTCCCAAGCGGCGCACTGTAGCAGTGCACCACCGGGCCGGCCCTTAAAAGAGTTCTTTTAGAAGCCTTCTCCCAGTCCCAATCCATGATCTCCTGTCTCCCTAAAGAGCCATCTTCTTAAAAGTCTTCAGTTCTTATGCAGATAATCATCAAGTCTTCCCTATTGTTCACATAACTGAATTGTATCTTGCCCTCCTATTTTGTGAGGCATCCATCCTTTTATCAGACATAATCCAAAAGGTAGTTTGGGTCAGGGGATGAAAACCTTACATTAAGATGAAGACAGATGGATTAAGGGTCTGAATTTATTTACCAGGAAGATTGTACTTAAAAATTGATGAAATGGAAGAGGACTGTTCCAGGGGTGAGCTTCTGTGTTCTGAAAAGTTAGATTAACTTGTGTAGAAAATATTGCTTTACTATTTTTTAACACTAGTTTCTTAGATTAAAATCTATCTATGTAAATAGGTTTTGGGGGAAAGTCTTTTTAGCATGTACACATATTTAAATTAAAATTACCTGTTTTTGAAAAGGGATTGCAGCCAAAAACGTGTTATTCAGAAATGTGCTTGTTGGGAAAATAGTTTAGTCAGGCCCTCTCACCTTAGGTCCAGTTGTGTGTGGTGCAGCACATTCTTTGTAAACAAATTGTGTGTGGGGGTGGAGTTAGTGTGCATGCGCACCAATGTATCTTTTTAGTTTTGTTGCTAGTGTGTGTTCTCAGAGTTGCGTGGAACAGCAGCCCTGAACTGCTGGCCAGCAGAGAGCTCGCATCTAAAAATAGAGCATATTTACTTTGCAGGGAACTACTCAGTTTTTCTTTGGACTTTGCCAGTAGCAGTTGAGATTCTGAGTTTCTCTTTGGACTGCCTAGCTCTAAGACGTGTGAGCACACGTGTGTGTGTGCATGCCGCGTGTACGCACGTGTACTGAATAAAGACTACTCTTTCTTCACCTACAGCTCCAAGGACCTTTTTTCCGGTTACCTAGCTCGTAGACCTGCATGTGAAGGGTTTGTGACCCAGTCTGGACAATGGGCTTGAGGGGTCTGTGAGCTCCAGACCCAGCCCTAGCTCTACAGTGCTCCATTTGTACCCTAAAATTCCATAGCCAGAAAAGAACTCTATACTAGTCAGTCATGAAATAGGGTTGTCCCTATATGACCCTGTCTTAGTCCTTTCAGACTGCTGTAATAAAGTACCATAGACTGGGTAGCTTATAAACAACAGAAGTTTATTTCTCACAGTTCTAGAGGCTAGAAAGTCCAAGATAAAGGTACTGGCAGATTCGATATCTGGTGAAGTCCCTCTTTTCTGGTTCATAAAGGATACCTTCTAGCCGTGTCCTCACATGGCAGGAGGGGTGAATGAGCTACCTCAGGCCTCTTTTATATGGCCTCTTTTATAATTCCATTTATGAAGGTTCTCATAATCACTTCCTTCTTGACCTAATCAA
>NW_007735555.1:21381-25006 GCF_000696425.1 Galeopterus variegatus
AATCACTTCCTTCTTGACCTAATCAAATATCTCATGTTGGGTATTTAGTCTGGATTGTTAACTACTTAAAGCTGTGCAGAAACCCAAAGGAAGTATAAGAAATAAATTTGGTCTTACAAAACAAATCATGACTCTCTCAGTTGCAGGTATCAGAACCTTAACTTGAATTTACAAAAGCCAAAAGATAATTTATTGACCCACAGAGAAAGCAGAGACAGCTCTGGCCTCAGGGAACCCAGATGCTTTCAGATGTGTCTGCCCCTATTTGTCTGCCTCTGGTCTTTAGTCTCCCTGTGGCTTGCTTGTTTTTTCTCCCTCTGTTTGTCTTTGACACTTTGTCACAGGTACTCTTGCTGCCCATGCGTGCTTTTTCTTTCTGTCATGCATGCTCTATGTCTATCGCTTTGTTGCTCTATGTCTTTCTGTCTCTATTTCTTCCTATGTGTGCCTCTCTTGCTCAGTGTCCTCCCCATTCCCCTAGCTCTTTCTCTGCTTATTTTGTTACATTTTCTTCTACCGCTGAAAGGCATTTCCATGTGGCTTTTAGGCTGTCTATTCTCACATTCTAACGGTTTAGCAACCAGAGAAGAGAGGATGCTCTTCTTCCAATTCTAATTATAAAAATCCATGGAAAACCCCTTTCTGCCTTAGCTGATGTAGCCAAGGAACAGAGCACTTGGGTACCTCCGAGTTTAAGATGGAAAGAAACAGCAATCCCTCAAAGATGAATGATCCTCTTCTGGGCAGACTAAACAGAGAATGTTCAAAACAAGAGATCAGACTTAAATATTAAATCCACAGTCTTCACTCATACTCATATTTGAGTGCTTATTTTATTTATTATTATGGAATTCTTCTGCATTCAAATAATTTTTCTGTAACTTTTAGTATTCATGCTTTTTTTATTTATAATATGAATGAAGTGGATATGATACATAGATATATTGTCTAATCACACAGGACAATTTTCTTTTCTAAAAGACATCTTCATTATTTTCTGTGAATGATGTTTTATAGTTTTTTAAAGTCTGGTAGTTCATTTATAAATATTTCAGACTAATATGTTTCTAAAATTGTTGTAAGTTCATTTTGAAGATTGGTTAGAATAATCTCAGCTCTTTTACACTGTTAGATCCAACATTAAGGTATTGGGAAGTGATAGGTATTTACCATGTGTCTATTTTAGTACTTTTGAGTACTACTCTTTATTTTTCTTAATTTACATGTTTACCTACCCTACTAGACTTTAAGCCTCTGTGATGAAAGAACAATATCTTTTTCACAGCATAGATGAATAGGTACTCATAAAGTGATTGTTGGTAAACTTTCTCTTTCCTGCACTTCATGTTTTAGAAAACTTTGTACTTGTAAGAAATATAAGTGTTTGTTGGAAAACAGACATTAATACACTTAATGATGTTTGAGTCTCCTGACCATTTTATACTTGCTCAGATTTTTCACCTGTATGTCACACTGTGGAATGATGAGCCTGTATTTTGGGCAGAGAGGAACCTTTTGTAACTAAGTATTATTTCATTGTGTTCTTGATACAGCATGCAGTGTTGCCTAATTATTTGTAATAGTTGTTAGGGATGGGTAGTTTGGATTAACTCAAACTGTGACATAATATTTTTAACATGAAATGATAAAATGATCAAGATTTCCTTCTGTAGGCTACAGAGAGTGAGGTAGGAGATGTAGATTTAACACGTCTTCCAGAAGGACCTGTTGATTCTGAAGATGAAGAAGAGGAAGATGAAGAGATTGATCGAACAGATCCATTGCAGGGGCGAGATCTTGTTCGAGAATGTCTTGAAAAAGAACCTGCAGACAAAACTGATGATGATATTGGTAAGAAATACACCTGTTCACAATAAAAATTTGTAACTTAATTTATATATAGTTACCTATTGCCACATAACAAACTACTCTAAAATTTAATGGCTTAAAACAACATACATTTATTATCTCATAGTTTTTGTGGGTCAGGAATTTAGGATGGGTGGTTCTGGCTCAGTATCTCTCATGAGGTTGTAGTCAGAAGGTTGACAGGGGCTGCAATCATCTGAGTCTTCACTGGGCTGAGCTGGAGGATCTGTGTCCAAGATGGCTACTCACATGGCTTTTGGCACAAGACCTCAGTTCCTCATCATGTAGGCGTCTCCATAGGCTGGGTAGTCAGAAGGTTGACAGGGGCTGCAATCATCTGAGTCTTCACTGGGCTGAGCTGGAGGATTTGTGTCCAAGATGGCTACTCACATGGCTTTTGGCACAAGACCTCAGTTCCTCATCATGTAGGCGTCTCCATAGGCTGGTTAAGTGTCCTTACAACGTGATAAGTTGGCTTCCCCCAAAGCAAGTAATCTAAAGGAGAAGAAAGCAGGTGTCACAGTGTCTTATATAATCTGTTCTCAGGAGTGACACATCTATTGAAGTCTTTGTCACACTGAGCATCCCTGTGACAGTATGGGAGGGGACTATACAAAGACATGAATATCAGGAGGCAGAGATCATTGAGAGCCATCATTAAGGTTGGCAGCCACATTTATAACAGAAGCTTTGATTACATTAAACTAGTTTTTCTCTTCCTATCCATAAGACATTTAAAATACAGTATAGCCAGTGTCTATGAATCAGCTTTTTAAAGTTTTTCAAAAATCATATTTATACTATTCTAGCCTAAATATAAATATGTATATATTCCTTTAAGTTTTTTAGTTAAAACTTTATGTATTTTCCTTTACGGAGATTCTTACAAGAACTAGATACTATACTTTGGTTGGAAACTCGGGTGATACTAAAGATAACTGATGTTATCTTTAAGGAACAAAAATGACTTATTGTCAATTATATATTGTTACAATTTTGTTAAGATTTTACTCTAGATTTCCTTTATATAATACTTACATTGCCATCATTCAGATTAGAAGACGCTGCTACTAATAACAGTCATGCTTTAAGTCAGTAAAGATCAATATATTTGAACATTTCTTGCAGTTCTAAAGATATAATATAATTAAATAACCTGCAGTTTAGACTCATGTTTTGAACATTATCTGGACAGAAACTGAAAGTGCATTTTTAATGATAAAGAATTGTATTCTATTTTATTTTCACAGAGCTTTTAAGAAACTGAAATATAATGAACTCCAATTATCTGTGATTATATAGTGCCTTATAGTTATTTCTATTTAAGCCCTTAGCTGACTGCTTGTATATGTTTCTCCCTTATATTTATCTTTATTACTCATGTACCTATACCAAAGAATGGCTTAAGGCACCATAAATATCAGTTGGTTAAATTAAAGAGAGTTACCTATTTGCTTTGACAAATCTTGAGCTAGAATTCACATTTGTTAACCCTAATTTAATTACTTACTGACATTTATTAATAGCATTAAAAAAAAACCCTCTAGCCCAATAAGAATGATATAAAAGGCTTTTTCATTAATCTATTAAATCAAAGGGCATCACTAAACAACCACCATAGAGTGGTACCTCAGGCTAGGATAATTAGATAAATTCTTCACCCTCATCTGAACTTGTGTAGTTTCTTGGTTCTCTCTGTAGATTATAAATTCTGGTGTCTTCAGTATGCCCATGTTTACATGTGAGTCAAATATAT
>NW_007735555.1:25483-27356 GCF_000696425.1 Galeopterus variegatus
ATATATGTGTAAACCAGATAACTGATTAAATTAATAGCTATACCTTGGTTTCTCTACTTTAGCAGCCTAAATTCATAAGTTGATTAGGAAATTAGGTATTGAATTCTAGATTTTGTTGCATCTTTTAGGTATAGTCCTTGATGTTCTTTATACCAGAATTTCTGTTTTTTTATAGAGCAATTACTGGAGTTTATGCATCAACTCCCTGCTTTTGCAAACATGACCATGTCTGTAAGGAGAGAACTCTGCTCAGTGATGATTTTTGAAGTGGTAGAGCAGGCTGGAGCTATTATTCTTGAAGATGGGCAAGAGGTATGTTAGCAAATAAATGGTTACACTTTATTTAGTTCAGATACTAATTTTTAGAATAATTCAATTTTCATAAACTTATATAAGTTCTGACTTTTAAATTCAGAATTTTTTTAATGAATGCTGTTTGTGGTCATTATAATTTATGAAGTAATAAATATTAGTTTTTGCTTTACTTTGTCTTAATTTTTATTTCCTAGCAATAGACTTTACAGAGTAGGTGCACAATAAATAATATTCATTGAACCACATTTGTTTTTACTTGTCAAATTAGGTTTTAAAAGATTCTTAATTATTGTTCCATTTGTATATTTATATCATTATTATTTAAAATGTTTATCAAGTATTTACTCACTCTCCTTTTTCATTTTCTATATTATACTTTTTTTTTTTTTGTGACCGGAAAGGGGATCGTAACCCTTGGCTTGGTTTTGTCCGCACTGCGCTCAGCCAGTGAGCGCACCGGCCATCCCCATATAGGATACGAACCCGCAGCCTTGGCGCTCCCAGCACCGCTGCGCTCCCAGCGCCGCACTCTCCCGAGTGAGCTTCAGGGTTGGCCCTATATTATACATTTTTTTAAAAAAGAATGAGNTGTCCGCACTGCGCTCAGCCAGTGAGCGCACCGGCCATCCCCATATAGGATACGAACCCGCGGCCTTGGCGCTCCCAGCACCGCTGCGCTCCCA
This sequence comes from Galeopterus variegatus, assembly GCF_000696425.1. Lineage (NCBI taxonomy): Eukaryota > Metazoa > Chordata > Mammalia > Dermoptera > Cynocephalidae > Galeopterus > Galeopterus variegatus. Next base: position 26,482 of record NW_007735555.1, read on the forward strand.
GCGCCGCACTCTCCCGAGTGAGCTTCAGGGTTGGCCCTATATTATACATTTTTTTAAAAAAGAATGAGGGAAGTGTATTGCTTCCAGTGCCTCCTGATGGACTGCTGCCAGTTGAGGCTTTTATGTGGCAATTCTGTTCAAAAATGCTCAGATGGCAACTTGTAGATGGGTGGGGGAAGGATGCAGAGGAATTAGGAGGTATTAATGCTGTTAATAAGTGCTTCACTGTTTTTCTTACCAAAATGGTAAAGATTAATGCTGAGATGTCAGTAAATGAACATTGTCATATACTCCTAGTAGGAATATAAATTGCTATAGCATTTCTGGAAAGTCATTTAGAAATTCTCAACATGGGGGCCGAGCCCATGGCGCACTAGGGAGAGTGCGGTGCTGGGAGCGCAGCAGCGCTCCCGCTGCGGGTTCGGATCCTATATAGGGATGGCCGTTGCGCTCACTGGCTGAGTGTGGTGCGGCCAGTCTCAAAAAGGACAAAAAAAAAAAAAAAGAAATTCTCAACATGGGCCTCAAATAATTATTATATAGCCATAGGATATAATATTATATAGGTATTCAAAGTATTTTAAAATTATTTGATGGAAGTTTTTTGAGGGCAGGGGCCTTATCTCTACCCTTGTTTACATGTTTTCTCCCCATATCTTAGAAAACATCTGACACATAGGGTATGTTCCCCCAAAAAGTTTGATGAACAAATGATTACATTATTAAATTTTTTTAAAAGACAGGGTAATCTAAATATTTCAACAATATAAAATAATATACACATAGGAGAGAAATAAACTAAACTTTAAAAAATTGTGTAGGGCCGGCCCGGTGGCGCACTGGATAGTGCGCCGCTTGGGAAGCGCGGTGGCGCT
>NW_007735555.1:27972-33527 GCF_000696425.1 Galeopterus variegatus
GGTTGCGATCCGTTGCCGGACACGGAAAAAGACAAAAGACAAAAAAAAAAAAAAATTTCTTGTTGCCCCTGATTACCTTTCAGAACCGACAATCTAGATTACCCTTAAATCACATTAAAGCTTAGACTAATAATAGGAGTTGGTTGTCAAAGGAAAATAAGTGGTCTTTCATTGATATACAGTAGACCTTTAAAATTTATCTCCTTGGGGCATTAAATACTTCCATATAAATGAAGGCAGTGTTTTCTTAACATTAGGAGAAATTTTGAGTATTTTATTCTGTTAGGTATGCCTTAAAATCCAGGCTTTTACTGGTCTTTCTGAATTAATCACTATCTTTTTTTTTTTTTTTTTTAGTGCTCACTATGTACCAGGCACTGTTCTAGACACTTAGTGTGTATTAATTCATTTAATTAACATAGTAGTCCTGTGATACTGTTATTATGGCCATTTTAGCAATAGGGAAATTGAGCCCAGAGAGGTTAAATAACTTGACCAAAGTCACTCAGCTAATTAGTGGCAGTATCAGAATTAAGATTCTGAAAGAGTGTGATCTTGCATGAACGTTACACTATTTTGCCTCAGAGAATTTTGTCAAGTATGAAGGTCACTGATTTCCTTTGGTGACTAAAAGAAGAAAGTAGAATAAACTTTAATGGTTCACATAGACAAGGACATAGAGTGTTACAGAGTATTTAGTAACATAACCAAATCTTCTTCTTTTTAAAATTATACAAATTATATATATTGATAGATTCTTTTTCAAAATTAACATATAACTATCTTTTTAAAAAGATTCTTAAAATCTTTGTTTTTTTCTATAGCTTGATTCATGGTATGTTATTTTAAATGGCACTGTAGAAATCAGTCATCCTGATGGAAAAGTCGAAAATCTCTTTATGGGAAATAGTTTTGGAATTACTCCCACTCTGGATAAGCAGCACATGCATGGAGTTGTCAGGACTAAAGTAGATGATTGTCAGGTAAGCTGATCTCTTTGATCAAGTACTCTTGCTTGTTTGTTGATTTAAAATGGCCGAGCCTGTTTTTTCTTCCTCAAAATAAGGTAGCTTTATTTGAGAATTAGGAATTTCAGAAACTCATAATTGATAAAGGAAACTAGATTTTACATCTGCCTGAAATATTTGTGGAATTGAGCAAATTATAAATTTTTAAAAGACAGTGTACCAAATAATGCTGGTTTGTTACATTTTCTGTCTGATATTAGCCAGCTCAGACTTTTCTTTAAATAAAGGGAAGAAATAGGAAATTCTGAGTTTGTTTTTAACTTACTCCTGCTTCATGTTTTCTTTGCATAGTGTCAGTTTTGAGAGTAGATATTCACTTCTCTTTTTAGAGCAGAATTCAAACTGATTTGGCTTCTTTTGTCTCTGCGTGTATGAATTGTTTCACCTTGATTTTTGTTAGGATCAAAGGAATTAAATAAAAACTGACACCACTTGATTTCTTACCTTTGTGCTTTGTCTTGGTGCATAGTGATATATTTATGTACTATAGGTTCATTAATTGTCCCCTGTTATTCTTGAACAGTTTGTCTGCATAGCCCAGCAGGATTATTGGAGAATTTTAAATCATGTGGAAAAAAATACCCATAAAGTTGAGGAAGAGGGAGAAATTGTTATGGTGCATGAGCACCGTGAACTAGACCGGAGCGGAACCAGGAAAGGACACATTGTAATCAAGGTGGGTGTTTTTACTTATCATTCTAGTTACTAATAGAATAAAGCTTTCATCTTGCTTTATAAAGGCTTTGAACTGCTTTATGAGTAGTGCAAGATAAGTCACTAACATATTGGAATCTAATTTAAATGAATGTCTTGCTTCCTTTGCCTTTTTCTAAGCTGGTTTTTACACATTTTAATGATGAACGATAAATTATTTCCATTTAATAATCATTGTGGGTAAGGTATTACTTTACGATGTACTTGTCAAAGTTTTCCTTCTCAGATTTATTTTATAATATATTGATAATGGAAGTTGATTTTATCAAAGACAGCAGTATTTACAAACAAAACAAAATTTAAGGGCAGCCATAAAGGCATAAGGAATTCTTGGTGAAGATGCAGATTCCTTGCTGGATCTCTCTGGCATTGAAATAGGCATTGACTTCTCTGAACCCTACTTTTCTTATCTGAAAATGGAGTTAATGCGATAGGGTTTTATTAGGGCTAAATGAGGTAAATCAAAAGCCTTAGACAATTGTAGAGTCTGACTATTCATTCCCATACTTGTTTTCCCTTCTCTAAATCCTCCCTTTTTCCTAGCCTTTCCCCTCCTCTTTGTCTCTTTAAAGACCTCTGGATGTAAAATAGAGTGATTATACTTGAAAGAGAGGAATAAATGCATAAATGTTTGTTTTCAAACTCATCTTGGTTGCAAAATAAGTGTGTCATTATTAATTGCAAATGAAGCAGTTTATTTAATAGTAGGAAGGAGATAAATCAGAGAGATAATCTCAGTCTGTTGTCATATCTGCTCTTCCTAGGGAGTCAGCCTGTTCCTCAGTGCTCTTTCTTTCTTTTCCTAAATTGATGAGTGTAAGCTTTGTGTCTAGTTTACACTCATCAGTTATTTTATGGATGGACTGCCATAGGCTAATGCATGTACTTTTTCATTTTAATTCATTTTATCTTTTTGTGGTCACTTATGTTTTATAATAATATATTTCTAAATAATTTTAAACTTACAGAAAAGTTGCAAGAACAGTACAGAGAGCTCCCTGCCTCGGATTCCCCAACTGTTACTATTTCTCTGCATTTGCTCCATTATCATCAGTCTTTTTCTGAACCATTTATGTTTTATAATAATATATTTCTAAATAATTTTAAACTTACAGAAAAGTTGCAAGAACAATACAGAGAGTTCCCTGCCTCGGATTCCCCAACTGTTACTATTTCTCTGCATTTGCTCCATTATCATCAGTCTTTTTCTGAACCTTTTAAGAGCAATCTGCAAATGTGATGCCTCATTGCTCCTAAATCTTCCATTGTGTATTTCCTAAAAACAAGAACACTCTCACATAAATACCTTAGAATCCTTCAATTTAGGAATTAAAAATTGCTAAAATAAAACCATTCATCCCAAAGACCCTATTTAGATTTTCATCAGCTGTCTCAACAATATCTCTCTTTCATTTCTGGTCCATAATCTCATCTAGGAACACAGTTGCATTTAGTTGTCATATCACTTCAGTCTGCTCTAGTTCCTCAGTCTTTCCCTTTTGTTCTTATTCTTAGCAGTTTTAAAGAATGTATGTCTTATATCCTGTAGTATGACCCTCCACTTGGATCTTTCCAGTGTTTCCTCATGACCAGACTCACATTGTGCTTTCCTGTCAGGAATTCCACAGAAACGATGTGTTCTTCTCAGCGCGTCACGTTGCCAGTACATGATGTCAGCCTGTCTCACCACTGGTGAAGTTAACCTTCACAACCTGGTCATATTGGTATCTGGCTGTCGGGTTTCTCCACTGTAAAGTCACCAGTTTATGTTTTATAATTGATAAGTATTTGGTAGAGAGATGTTCTGAGATAGTATCTATCAGGTGCAAACCTCTATCTACCAGTCTTTATTTCCATTGACTACTCCTTCTTGAAATGGTGATATTGTATTTCTATAATTTTTTCTACATCTATTAGCTGTTATTCTTTAAGAATGAGCTTTTTCTTCTCCCCCATTAAGTTATTTATATTACTATAGACTTGTGTTATATATTCCCTTACCATCAGTATTCTGATGCTCATATTGTCCCAGATTTGTCCAGTGGGACCCTCTTCAAGCTGACTCCTGTATGCTTTTTGACACATCCCCATCATTTTTTGAGCACTTCCTTATTATCTGGCAAATAATAAAGCTCATTGTGAACCTTTTCCTGCTCACAGTGTAATCAGCCGTTTCTCCAGAAAGCCCTGGATCTTTCTAGTGGATGCTATAAATACTATCATCATTTATAAATCAAGATCTAGGTACTCACTATATTCATTACTACTGAAGTATCATTGCTTTTAGAGCCTCTCATCAGACAGAGCTAGGAGATGCATATATGTATGTATTTATTATAAATACATGTACATCTATAACTATCTACAGTCATGTGTCACTTAATGATGGGGATGCATTCTGAGAAATGCATCATTACGGGCCGAGCCCGTGGTGCACTCGGGAGAGTGCGGCGCTGGGAGCGCGGCAGTGCTCCCGCCGCGGGTTCGGATCCTATGTAGGGATGACCGGTGCGCTCACTGGCTGAGCGCGGTGCGGCCGGTCTCAAAAAGGACAAAAAAAAAAATGCATCATTAGGTGATTTTGTCTCATCGTGCGAACATCATAGAGTATATTTTCACAAATCTAGATAGTATAGTCTACTACACACCTGTATTATATGGTATATAGCCTACTGCTCCTAGGTTACAAACCTGTATAGCATGTTACGGTACTAGATACTGTGGGCAGTTGTAACACAATGGTAAGTATTTGTGTATCTAAACATAGAAAAAAAATACAGAAACAATACTGTATTATAATCTTATGGGACTTTCATCATATATGCAGTCCATCATTGACCAAAAAGTCATTATAGGGCACATGACTGTATATATATTAAACAGCCATGAGTTCATACCAAAACTTCCAATTCCACTGCTATATACCACAGGGTTTTCTCTAGCCTTTTCCTCTCCATGTTTGTGAATACTTTCTCCAACAGTGGCTCTTGTTATGCTCTGTGTATTTACTTATTTGCTCAGTGTAACCAATATCTACCATGGCAGTATAACCATGCCAGGCATCTCTTTTGCCTGCCACCTCTGTATACCTTGTCTCACAGCATCCTACCTTCTTGGATGCTAGTGAGCACGTTGGTGACATGCCTCTGCATGATTATGGGACTCATCTTTGTTTTTGACCAGTAAGGGGATTGCAACCCTCAGCATGGTGTCGTCCACACCACGCTCAGCCAGTGAGCACACCGGCCATCCCTATATAGGATCCAAACCTGCGGCCTCGGCGCTCCCAGCGCCGCACTCTCCCGAGTGAGCCATGGGGCCAGCCCTGAGACTCATCTTTAAATACAGTTTTGAATGTATGGCCTAGTCTCTGTAGGGACCCTGCCTCAGTGATTTAACCAAACAAATAATGTCCTCTTTTTAACACGTTTTGATCAGTTCCTACCCCTGACTTAGCTATATGTGATGTAAGAGCCAGATTTAAGTGACCTTAAACTGGGATTGGCCTGAATAATAAACCAAATTTGGTACTATTAAGCTAAGAGTGTTTTGGAAGGTAGGAGAAGAATAGGAATGACCTATGGTCTCCTTGTCCCTTAATTAGGTTATATTAAGAGCCTTACTTCTGACTCTTTCAAGAGAAATGATTTACATACTTTGTTAGCAGTAAGTACCTTTTTAAAAAATAAATTCTTAGGTAACAGTGTTGTTAGTATTAATGTATGTTTACCTTATTAATGTATGTTTACCATATTCTAAACAATGAAATTATTTGGATGAAAGCAAAAAATTGAAGTTTGAGGTTATAGGCAA
>NW_007735555.1:33914-34628 GCF_000696425.1 Galeopterus variegatus
CTTTTTAAAAAATAAATTCTTAGGTAACAGTGTTGTTAGTATTAATGTATGTTTACCTTATTAATGTATGTTTACCATATTCTAAACAATGAAATTATTTGGATGAAAGCAAAAAATTGAAGTTTGAGGTTATAGGCAACACTTGGTATTTATATCAGGCTTAACATCTGGTTTATATCTATATTTGTTCTGTGTACTCACTTTTGAAAAAGATACAAAGGTTAATAAATTTTAACATTGGTTTAGAAGCTCGAAGAGGAGCAATAGGGAAATGTTTGTTTACATTTCTTTTATAAATTTGGAGACAAGACAAGCATTTAAAACTCTGAATTAATCTAAAAGCTGTCTGGTTCCTCTCAAAATGGTGAACTAGCAGAAAAACTACAGAAGAGGAAACGTCTGTTCTAGGAAGTGACAACAATAAAACTGGCTTTTCACTGTTGTGTTGTGTGTTGTTACCATACCCTGGAGCAGAAGAAAGTTTGAGGTATATTAAATTTGGAGGAAAGCTTTCTTTTTTCTTTTTTTCTTTTTCTTTTTCTTTTTTTAAGTTTAACTTTTTTCACTTCCTTCTGTTGCCTTGAGACAATCATTACTTGCCCCCATTGCAGCAGAAGTGGCAGTAACAACCCCCACCAGAGGTAAATTAGTGACGTTCAAAGGCCCTGCCGTGATGAAATGCCAGTTAAAACAGCTACGCTGAGTAAATGCTTT
>NW_007735555.1:34725-36289 GCF_000696425.1 Galeopterus variegatus
TTTGGATATTTATTCTTCTGCCTTCTCTCTCTCTAAACCTCTTGGCATTGGTGGATTACAACATAGAGGGAGTACCTTCTCTCAGTGCTGAGAGTTTAAAGGTGAAACTCTACTTTGAGAACTTGTCTAATTGAGTGGCTACAAAGGGGAGTAATCAACAGGCATCCTTTGATTCCTGAGCTTTTTGTTTATTTTCTAATCCTTTCTAATCTTGGATTTTCAGGCAACACCTGAGCGTCTCATCATGCACTTAATAGAAGAACATTCCATTGTAGACCCAACTTATATAGAAGATTTCCTGTTAACTTATAGGACATTTCTTGGAAGTCCTTTGGATGTTGGAATCAAACTGTTGGAATGGTTTAAGATTGACAGCTTAAGGGATAAGGTTAGTTTTATAAACAAAAAGGGCATGAAAGTGATTTTAACCTTTAAATTTTATTTATGAAACCTTTTGCAGTTGATAGAGTAAATGTTTATTTTGATAAGATTCGGTTCACCTAAAAAATTAGTGAGTTGGTATAGCCATATCTCTGCTTATTTACTTTTATGACAGAAAGACATGTTAAAAGTTGGCATGAACCTCAAAAAGCAAAAACTGAAATAAGTCTATGATGTAGCTGTAAATTTAGGAAATGTGATAGTTGCATGAGAGCATTTTAGAATTTTACCAAAATATTTCATTGTTTCTCAAGATCAATAAAACATTTAAAAGCTGATTAATAATTTAGAAAGAATATTCACCAAATATAGATTTTTTTCAAGAAGGCTTAGATTGTTTTTAAGCCTCAAAATAGGAATATTTTGCTTTTCCTGAGTTACTACATAATCATCTGAAAATAATTTGTCAAACCTTAATTAATCTTTCCTGTGACTTACTTAAATCTACCTATGAGTATTTTTTTTTGTATTCAACATTATTTGCTATTTTTAATAGATTATCTTCCCTTATTTCATGGAATATGCTTATACATTTAATGGAAAGACTATTAATACCTCAGCATCCCAGTGGGCAGTAGATTGTTTATGAGAAAATAAAAAGTAGGGCCATAATTACATGGTGCGTGTTTCTGAGTTATATTTTAAAGTAAATAAGATGGATGCAGGTAGACTGTGGAATTCTATTATTTAGGAGATTGAAGTATCTAAAACTACAGGCTTGCCTTCCTCCCCCGCTTTTTAGAATTAAGTATAAGTTACTTTGGTTGTTGAGAAAATAAAGGAACACCCAGGGAATGAACAAAAATATGATTTAGGGGGCTGGTCCGTGACTCACTTGGGAGAGTGTGGTGCTGATAACACGAAGGCCACGAAGGCCCCCTATATAGGGATGGCCGGTTAGCTCACTTGGGAGAGTGTGGTGCTGACAACACCAAGCCAAGGGTTAAAATCCCCTTACCGGTCATCTAATAAAAAAAAAAAAAGAAAGAAAAAAAACTATATATATGATTTGGGAATAACTAGATATCCACATACAGAAGGATGAAATTGGACCCTTTCCTAACACCATATTCAAAAATTTACTGAAAATGGATTAGAGACCTAAATAGAAGAGCTAAAACTA
>NW_007735555.1:36777-38990 GCF_000696425.1 Galeopterus variegatus
GGAGAGTGTGGTGCTGATAACACGAAGGCCACGAAGGCCCCCTATATAGGGATGGCCGGTTAGCTCACTTGGGAGAGTGTGGTGCTGACAACACCAAGCCAAGGGTTAAAATCCCCTTACCGGTCATCTAATAAAAAAAAAAAAAGAAAGAAAAAAAACTATATATATGATTTGGGAATAACTAGATATCCACATACAGAAGGATGAAATTGGACCCTTTCCTAACACCATATTCAAAAATTTACTGAAAATGGATTAGAGACCTAAATAGAAGAGCTAAAACTAAAACAATCTTCAAAGAAAAGATAAGGGTAAATCATCATGACCTTGTATTTGGCAGTGGTTTCTCAAATATGACCCCAAAGCAATAGCAGGAAAGGAAAAAAGGATAAATTGGATTTTATCAAAATTAAAACCTTTTCTACATCAAAGGACACTATCAAGAAAGACAAGACAACGCACAGAATAGAGAATATACAAATCACATATCTGATAGGAGTCTAGTCTCCAGAATATGTTAAAGAACTCTTACAACTCAACAACAAAAAGACAACACAATGTAAAAATAGACAAAGGACGTGGATAGACATTTCTCCAAAGAAGTTAGATAAATGGCTAAGAAGCACGTGAAAGAGATGTTCAACATCATTAGTCATAGGGAAATGCAAATCAAAACTACAATGAGGTACCACTTCACACCCACTAGGATGGCTTTAGAAAAAGAAAGAAAAAGAAAATAACAGATATTTCCAAGGATGTGGAAAAATTGGACACCCTCTCCCCCAACCCCAAATTGATGACGGGAATGTGAAATAATGTAGCTTCTGTGGAAAACAGTTCATCAGTTCTTCACAAAGATAAATGTAGAGTCACCATACTCATATAACCCAGCAATTCTACTCCTAGGTATATACCCCAAAAACAGAAAACAATAAAAACTCTCATACAAATTTTTTTTTTTTTTTTTTTTTGTCTTTTTTGTGACCGGTAAGGGGATCGCAACCCTTGGCTTGCTGTCATCTGCACCGCGCTCAGCCAGTGAGCGCACCAGCCATCCCTATACAGGATCCGAACCCGCGGTGGGAGCACCACTGCGCTCCCAGCGCCGCACTCTCCCGAGTGCGCCACAGGGTCGGCCCTATACAAATATTTATAGCAGCATATTGACCACAACCAAATGATTGAAACAACCCAAATGAGCCTAATGGATAAACAAAATGTGGTATAGCCATACAATAAAATATTATTCAGCCATAAAAAGGAATGAAGTATTCAGACATGGGTGAACCTTGAAAGTATTATGCTGAGTGAAAGAAGCCAGTCAGTCTCAAAAAGCTACATGTTGTATGATTCTGTTTATATGAAGTATCTAGAATAGGCAATATACAGTAACAGAAAGGCAGATTAATGGCTGCCATCAGAATGGGAAGTGACTGCTTAATGGCTATGGGGTTTTCTTTTGGGTTGATGAAAATGTTCTGGAACTAGATAGTGGTGATGGTTGCACAACATTGTGAATGTACTAAATGTCACTGGGTTGTATACTTTAAGATAGTTAAAATGCTGAATTTTATGTGTATTCTACCATAATTTTTTTAGAAAATGACTCAAATTGCTTTTATTGTTAGTCAGATACATTATTTGAATCGACCTACATTTGTTAATTTTTAACCTTTCTGTTTATCTATGAAGCAAAGAAAAATTAATATACCACTTTGAAAATTTACAGTAATTATAATGAAGTTTTGGATTTGTTTTTGTTAAAACTTTGATTAAATTTGTTTTCAGCTATAGAAACATGTTTGATACAGTTTTTTTGTTTTTTTTGTTTTTTTTGTCTTTTTTCGTGACCGGCAACGGATCACAACCCTCAGTGTTGTGCCCGTACTGGACCGGGACCGGCAACGGGATCGCAACCCTCGGTGTTGCTCCCGCACCTTGCTCAGCCAGTGAGCGGCCGGTCTGTATGTGGGATCCGAGCCCTCGGCGGGAGCGCCACCGCACTCCCAAGCGGCGCACTGTAGCAGTGCGCCACCGGGCCGGCCCGATACAGTTTTTTCATTGGTATGGTTTTCTGCATTTTTGATATGAAGCTGTCTGAAATATACATTCCATGTACTTCTTACATCTTAGCACACAGGCTTGTGTTTTCTCACTGAGTGCAGAGTCCTGGCACTGTTATTTGTGTTTCCATGGAAGTTAAAACTCAAACT
>NW_007735555.1:39416-62066 GCF_000696425.1 Galeopterus variegatus
AGTTTGAGTTTTAACTTCCATGGAAACACAAATAACAGTGCCAGGACTCTGCACTCAGTGAGAAAACACAAGCCTGTGTGCTAAGATGTAAGAAGTACATGGAATGTATATTTCAGACAGCTTCATATCAAAAATGCAGAAAACCATACCAATGAAAAAACTGTATCGGGCCGGCCCGGTGGCGCACTGCTACAGTGCGCCGCTTGGGAGTGCGGTGGCGCTCCCGCCGAGGGCTCGGATCCCACATACAGACCGGCCGCTCACTGGCTGAGCAAGGTGCGGGAGCAACACCGAGGGTTGCGATCCCGTTGCCGGTCCCGGTCCAGTACGGGCACAACACTGAGGGTTGCGATCCGTTGCCGGACACGAAAAAAGACAAAAAGGAAAAAAAAAAAAAAAGATTCTGATTTTATATAACATCCAGAAGTTGAGCAGGATAGGAGTAGAGTGTAGAGTGTGTATTAGGAAGTTTCGGGAAATGAGAAGTAATTTTTTTTCATTCCTGTCTAAATGAAACATCGCTTTGAAATCTTTTTTAACCTGTGATTATCTAAGTCTTTAAAAATCATATTAAGAAATCTTGTTCTTGATAGTAGTGCTCTGAGGTGGAAGTACCCAATCCTTGAGTTTCATTTACCCCAGCTTACATGTTCTATCTGTAGTCTTTATATTTAGGGCTCTAATTCTGATAATATTAGATGACTTTTAAAAAGCCTGTAGGAATAGATATATTTATATATATATTACCCTTTTCTACATTACAGAAAATGAATGGTCATCTCCGGTTACTGAATATTGCTTGTGCTGCAAAGGCCAAGTGGCGACAGGTTGTGCTGCAAAAGGCTTCCCGTGAGTCCCCTCTGCATTTCAGCCTTAATGGAGGAAGTGAGAAGGGATTTGGTATTTTTGTTGAAGGAGTAGAACCTGGTAGCAAAGCTGCTGATGCAGGATTGAAACGTGGTGATCAGGTAAATGAACAACAAATCACTTAGACTAAAGCCTTCTTGTAAGTAGTGTGTCTACTACTTTTGTTCTCATCTGATAGTTCTTCGAGTAAGCATGAACAGTTTAAAGAAATATTTTTCTGAGCCTCTTTTTAGACATATTTAAATTTTTTTTTAAATGTATTTGTCATATATCTATTCCTTTTAATGGAAAACTTGATATAATGTGGCCAGAAACAGCATAGTCTGCTGGGTTCTATCAGCAAGACCTCCTTGAATGGGCGTGCGCGTCCCCCAAGGATTAGAACTGTATCAGCTGGCAACTTTAGAATATTCTGTGGCCAGAAACAGCATAGTCTGCTGGGTTCTATCAGCAAGACCTCCTTGAATGGGCGTGCCCGTCCCCCAAGGATTAGAACTGTATCAGCTGGCAACTTTAGAATATTTCAGAAAGATTAATAAATGAGTTAGCACCATGGCAAGTTTTTAAGGAGGGGCACTTCCACCTCATAGCATTCTCAAATGTAAGTGGCCAAAGATTACCGTAAGTGATGTTATCATCTTAAATAATGTTCAAATGGTAACCTTGCTACGTCCATAAGCACAGTGAGCCAGGTGAAGGACTAGGAAAAAAGGAGACACTGGGAGGAATTTGATGGTGATTTATTTTTTTCATATAGGCATTAGGTAACTGTAGAGCAGCCTGTTTAAAAATGTGATCTACTGACAACCTTGTTACATAAAAAATGCAATTTGCAGGCTTACCTCAATCCTGTTAATTATATTAATAACATTCTTAAGAGATGCGGTTTGGGAATCTGTATTTTTAACAGAGTTATTTAGATGATTCTGGTGCATACCAAAGGGTGGTTTCCCAAATCTAGCTGATCATCAGAATCATGTGGGAAACTTACTTTTTCCCATTTAAACATTTGTTCATTCATTCATTTAGAATATTGCTTTATTTTACTTTTAACTCAGCTATACTGTCGTTATTTTAAATTATGAGGGCATTCATGTTATAAAAGGATAGTGGTTCTCAACCAGTGGGTGATTTTATCCCCAAGGGAACACTTGGCAATGTCTGAAAATATTTTTGATTATCATGACTTAGGGATTACTACTGGCATGTAGTGGGTAAAGGCCAAGGATGCTGCTCAACAGCCTGTGATGCTCAGGAGAGCCCGCACAACAAAAGACTTATCTGGCACAAAATGCCAGTAGTGCAGAGGGTAAAGAAACCCAACAGTCCCCTTCTTTCTCTAAGAGAGTTTTTTGAAAATAGAGATTTTTGTGCCTTACCCTGGATTTACTCATTAGGAATATCCAATAGCTAGGATCCTGGACTAACTGTGATTTTTGTTCAAGTATTTTATCATAAACACATTTATGAATCTCATTCTTCACAGAAAAAAACAATTAGTGAAATCCAATGATTTCATTCGTAAGAATGAAATTTATCATTCTTACTTTAATCCTCCTAGCTATTGTTGAAATGATTTGAGATTTTAGGTCTAAATTATTAGACCTAATAATGTCATTTTTTTTAACACTAGATATCTTCTCTTTCAAGAATTTTTGACATTTGCATTGTTTCATAAGCTTATAAACAATAATTTAGACATTTATATACTGATTTCATTGATCAGCTCCTTTTCATCTATTCCATATGTATTCATTGTTTTGATTCATTTCACAGTTGCCTTTAGTACCTCTTCTAGTATTTTTTTTCAAAAAGGACAAGTGGGTACTATAGTTTTATGTGTCCTTACATGTCTTTTGTTCAGTGGCATACAAAATTATTTGGTAATAGTGACTTTTTTACTCAGAACATTGAAGTCACAGAAAAGCATCACATTATCTTAGTGTTGCCCAAGAGGAGTTCTTTTGTAGGAACCCTTGGGTTTTCTCCCACAATATTGTTTATAGATTCTTTATTCTTTGTCCTTTGAATTTAAAAATTTCATTGGGATATGTTAAAATAGGTATCTTTTTATTATCTTTGCATGGCACTAAGTGAGACATTTTAGCATATAGAAGCAAGTCTTTTTGAACTCTGGGAATTATACTGCTGTGGATTATTTTTCCTAATATTTTGTTTTTCACTTTATCGTTTTGAAATTTTTATGTCAATTCCCTAGATTTGTCCTCTGTGCTGCTTATTTTTTGCTCATTATGTTATCTCTATCCTTTTTCTTTGGAATCAGTATTTTTTAAAAATAAGCTACTGTGTGATTCTGGGGAACAGCCAAATTGGGGAAGCCCTACTGTGAAGTATCAGCACTATTCACATGGAAGAAGAACCCATCGTGCTTCTTCCTGTTTGGCTGCCTGATTCAATCAGTGGCAGGAAATGGTATTAAATATATTTAAAGTACTGCTTTTAAATGAATTACTTCTCTTTGAAATGTAATAAATTTACATTTAGAATATTTGATGAAAGTTTGTATATACATCACAAGCAGTAATTTCTGTGAGGTGATCTGACATAACTAAAGTTTTTCGTTCATATATAAATCATCCTGTGTTCTTAAAATATTTTCTTAGTATGATCCCAGAGGGGAATGAACTTTTTAAAAAATGTTCACAATAGAGAATTTGGGAAATACAAAAATGCAGAGAAAAATTAAACAGTAGTCCATCTTCTCACAGAGATAACCATTGGTCACGTATGGGTGCATTTTATTCAAGTTCCATTTTATTTTTTCACTATTAAACTTTTCAGTTTGTGGAAGTAACTAACAGTGTTTCTGTCTTAATTTGTATTTTTAAAATACTTTTCTCTTAAGATAATGGAAGTAAATGGACAAAACTTTGAGAATATTACATTCGTGAAGGCCCTTGAAATTTTGAGGAATAATACTCATCTTGCACTTACTGTAAAGACCAACATTTTTGGTGAGTTTTGTTGCAAAAACAGCCTGAACTTTTTGTAGTAAAATGTAAACATGTTTATGTTGAAGCTGTTGAGCTATTTTTAGGATCTTTAGTGTTGAACTATTATGTATTCTAGAATTTTCATTTTTCACTATTTGTATTTAATTATTATTTTGATATCTTAGTAAGTTTTAAAATAGGTGTATAACTACATTCAGTCAGTCACTTACGAAATGTCTATTAAGCATCTATTACATACTATACTCTGCAAGGGGATTCTGAATGAAACTTAAAATTACCTGAAAAACCTTAAAGGTCATAAGTAATCTTTTTTCTCCCTGCTGATGTGTAAGTCAGTCTACTTAAATAATCAGTGAATTACAGATTTTAATAACAGCATACTCCTTCTATGTAAAAATGTTGATTACAGTTCCTTTATTGTGCTTTTATCATGTTTATATTTGACTAAAGCCAGGGGGACTAAGCTTGTCCTTTTAACTAAACTCTTCTGTTTTGTCCTTTTAAACTTTGAGGAAAAGTTTATTGTCATTTGGTTTCATTAGACACCATGGGATTTTCTCTGAAATTCTAAGAAGGACAACATTAAGAATAGTACAGCAATTAAACTATCAAAGAAAATTTTAAAGGCCTTATGAAGTAGGGAGCAAAAAAATTCCTCTAGGTTGTGTAAATTGGAATTTGAGAAGTAAGAGTTGGCTTTAAAATCCATGCCTATGGAAAGAAAGGAAGTGTGTTTAATTTTTTTTTTCAGTTTGGCTCCTCATACAGTGATGAGTCATAATGAAAAATGAAATGTTTGGTGTTTTCTCTCATTTTATTTGCGTCCCTTTGACTGAATTACATCATGTAAAATCTGGTATATAACTGCCTCTTGGCAGTTTCCTAATACTATGTTACTTTAGCATAGAATAAGTAAGTAAGCCTTCACGGTTTTTGGATTTTCTGAAGTTTGGACTAGTATCTAGAAGTGCCAACTTTTAAGTTAAACTAAAGGTATCACAATTTTGAAAACCAGGAAAGCAGACCTTGCTCTTTCACCTTAGGCAAATTATTTAGTCTCTCCAAGCTTCAGTTTTAAGTTTCTCCTTACTCTCTATTTTCTAGGGTTCTTGTAAGTATCTAATACCTTTAAAACCTTTGTGCCTATCACATAATGATTACTAATTGGTATCAAATATTATTGTATATGAAAATATAGAGATAGTATAATATAGTCGTTAACAACATGTACTCTGGAAGACAGAAAAAACAGGTCTGAAGGATGCAAAAGGCCGGGAGGCCACACCCTCAGAACCCTTTGAGTGGTGAGAAAACAGTTGCCAAAAAACCCCTAGATTAGATGTGGCAGAGGACAGGAGTTATGTGGCGCTGCAAAAGAGGAGATGTACCATTAAATACCTTCTTCCTTACTCCAGTTAGAATGCAGTTAGCTAAGCAAAACACCAACGACTATCTCAAGGGAATATTTGTAAAACACTTCTAGAAATGGAGCATTTTAGTCTGGTTGTGATGCCCATGATAAGCCCTAGTAACTCTGGCATTACCATGAAGTAGAGTTGAGCAGTTACATCATCCTGCATGGAACTCACAGTCAGAATAACTACAAAAAGGAAGGCTGTGACCAGAAAACATTTAATTAGACGTTACCTGTATGAGTGTGTTTCTGTTGCTTATAACACAATACCTAGAACCGGGTGATTTATAAGAAAACGAAGTTTATTGCTTACAGTTTCTGAGTCTGGGAAGTCCAAAGTCAACTTATCTGGTGAAGGTCTTCTTTGGTGGTGGCTTTATAGCAATGCAGGGATCTCACATAGCAGGAAATGGCGGAGCAGAGAGAGAGTTACTCATGCACTCTCCTTTTAAAGAACTCAGAACCACACCACTATCATTATTCATCCATTTGCTTCAGCATAGTCCTACAATCTAATCACCTCTTTAAGGCCACACCTTTCAATTACCGTAATAGGATTTCCCACTCTCAACAGTTACAGTGGGAATTAAGCTTCTAATTTATGAACTCTGGGGACCCCATTCAGTCATTCCACAGCAATACCAGAGCAAATCATACTTGGTCATTTTTATTACTTAAAATTGACAGCCAGAGATCACAAGCATAAGGATAACCAGGATTACTGAGGATGTATAGGGGAACCTGATAAGTGATCTTATAGATCCTGAAGAAAACAGTTACTTTAGGAAAGAGAGGAAAAACATTTCTAGAGCTCTGCTCAGAGCAGTTTTAAAATGCCTTGAAACAAGAACAGGATGTTAGGGAAAAAGAAACAATAGTCACTGAGAAAGAAATAACTCTGAGTGACTTAAAATATGGTAACAAAGAAAAATATGGTAACATTTAATAGATACAATAGATAATAAAGTTGAGCAAATCTCCCAGACTATAGAACAAAAAGACAAAATCAAATTGAGTATTATTCCAAGAGACCTAAAAGAAAATTTGAGTAGGAAATAATAACAGAGACTTCCCAGAAAGAAGGTTGTGGCTCTTCTAATTTAAAAGGCCCACTTGTGATCTGAGCAAAATGAATTTTAAAAAAACATGTCAACTTTCTACTTACAGTATTGACTGAAGACAACTAAAAGAGCTAGACTAAATATAAAAAGTAGCTACAAACAAGCATGAAAGTCCAAAAAGATAGTGAATAATGACATGACATAGACCAGAGAGGAAATTGGATCTTAAAGAGGTGAATTGAAGCCATATCTGCCCTGGGGCATGTAGCAGTACAGAAAAGGCAACTGAGAGACTGACCTTCTTTTGATAATAGTCTTCCAGGAAAAGGTGAAATGGTTGGTGTCCTGTAGGTTGGAGGAGCACAGACTAGATATGTTAAATCCCTTCTCCACTCCTGAGAGTGTACACCAAAGGGATGTCTCTTTTTCCAGGGCCATTTTCCCACCCACAGAATGTAGTTGAGAGGAGGTGTTAAGTAAACACACAGGTTTGTAATTTATTGCCCACCAAAAAAGCCAGAGCACTCTAGCATAACAACCTTTATTAGAATTGGGACCTTGAAAGGCTCACCCTGAAGTGGATGTGGACTAGACTCTAGCTGCTCCTCTAGGTGGCCCAGAAAAACCTCAAGTTTTGGCCCAGGTCCTGGACTTTAGGTACCTGGCAAAAGAAAATAAGTATCTTCTTTAGAGAATGCTAACAGCAACCTATTATTTATAAGAATACTTTTTTCAAAAACAGAGTCAAACAAACAAAGGTTGTGAAGCACTCTTAAAAGTCAGTATAAACCAAGACCAACAGAAACAGAAGAAACATAGGTGCTCCAGAATATCAAAACAGACTGTAAGGTTGCTCTTATGTCCATGAAGATAAAAATCATATTAAGGGTTCCAGTTTTGGGTAAAATGAAGTTAACACATGAATGTTTCTTGTCCCACTAAACTTACTAAAACCTGGACAAAATCATGACCCACCATTTAAGAACTGTGAATAGCAAATTGCAGCAGGCAGATCATGAAAGGACACCAAAATCCAAAGTACCATCACCATTAGTGAATTTACTATTTTTTTTCCCTTCCGTATCTCCCAGCCAGACCTCAAGGCAACCTCAAACCTGGATATGGGTACTAGGTACAGAGAGATCCAGGAGAAGCCTGCCTTGAGGAATGGGAAAGGTAATTCCTAAAATTCAGACAGACTTAAGGAAGCCACCGCCTCCACGCTTTTTTTCGATCCAGGAGAAGCCTGCCTTGAGGAATGGGAAAGGTAATTCCTAAAATTCAGACAGACTTAGGGAAGCCACCGCCTCTATGCTTTTTTTCTTTTTCTCCATTTTCTCAGGCCCCATCCCCCAAGCAATCTAGTGTCAGTGACAGTGGCCTGCAACAGAAGAGTGAACGAGCCAGGATTCTGAGAGGGGGCAACTTTCCCCACCCTTCAGTGGAGCTGTGGCTCCAAGAGGGCAGGGCCAATCTCATTACTTTTTTCCCCCACTCTGTCTGTCTTTGTGCTACTTAGCCCCTATGCGCTGCAGTTTCTTTCTAGAGGACTGAAAAAGGGAGCTTTAAGGAACTGGAAAATTCCAGGTTCATAACTGAGATGGAGGAGATGGCCCCACACAGTTTATGCACTCCTGGGCTCACCCCCAACTTGTGCACGCGTGGATCTGATGCTATTAGCATACCATAGTCTTTAAGAACTGACATAAGAGGTAGACCTCTGGTCAGTTCCCAGACTGATAACAAGGTGGCACAAAGCGGACAGATCTGAATAGCTTTGAAAACTGAACATTAGAACCACAGCCCACAGAAGGCTAAACAAAAATATCAACATTCTCCCTAGGTTATAAAAAGGACTCAGAGCAATTTTAACTATAACCAGGATCTCTTGTTACAGTTTTCTTTATGTTTATTTTGTTTGGGGTTTGCTGAGCTTTTAAATTTGTGAGTTGATGTCTTTCATCACTTTTAGAAATTTCATGGCCATTATCACTTCAGATATTGCCTTTGCCCTTCTCTTCGCCTCCTTTCCAAGTGGGAGATCAGTTACTTATGTGCAATGGGATTGTGTCCCATATGTCTCTTACAGCCTGTCCTATTCTTTTCATTTTTTTCCCTCTTCGTGCTTCAGTTTGGATATTTTCTAATGATCTGTGTTTGAGCAAACATCATATTTTCTGCTGTATCCAGTCTGCTGTTAAACATGTAGTGAGTTTAATTTTAGGTAATGAATTTTTCAGTTCTAGAATATTCATTTGACTCTCTTTTATAGATTCCAGTTCTCCATCTTTTCTCCATTTTATCTCCTTTCCTCTATTTGATATATTTATAATGGTGTTATAAAATCCCGTGTGCTAACTCCAACATTTGGATTTTCTTTTATTGTTTTCCCTCTTGATTATCAATCATATTTTCTTCATGATCTTATAAATTTTTATTGTGTGCTATACTTTGTGTATAAAAGAACCTTAAAAAGGAATGAAATTATGGGCCGGCCCGGTGGCACACTCGGTAGAGTGCGGCACTTGGGAGCACGGCGGTGCTCCCGCCAAGGGTTCAGATCCCATATAGAGACCGGTCCTCTCACTGGTTGAGTGCGGTGCGGGCGCGACACCGAGGGTTGCGATCCCATTGCTGGTCGTGGTACGGGCGCGACACTGAGGGTTGCGATCCCATTACCGGTCACGAAAAAAGACAAAAAGAAAAAAAAAAAAAAGGAATGAAATTAATATTTTCTCACAGAAAGGATTTGCCATATTCTCTGTTTAAGCAGATAGGGTAAAGGGAATTGAGCCAGGTCAGGCTGGATTGCAGAATTACTTAGACTGAGTTCAGTGGTTTCAAGTTAAGATCAAGACTTGTCACGTGCTTCATGCATGCTCCCCTCTAGTGGAACTTCATCTCTAAATACTGAAAGATTGTGGGAAATTTCACTCTACCTTTTCAACCTTGTCATCTCACCTTCCTATTCTCCAACCCCTAGTCTCTACTTAAGGTGTGGCTTTAATTTAGAGTCTCGTAGGTTTCTGTCTCTTCTTTTATATAATTTCTGCCCTTCAGAAATTTTGAGGTTAGCTCTTTAACCTCCCATCCCAATCAAGTTGAGGGGTAAATCTGTTACGTATTGCAAGCCCCTCCCTGCTGTGTGACTGTCTCCTAAGTAAATTGAAACTGTGAGAAATTTGCATCCTGTCCCCAGTCTCCTGTATTGTCCTACTAATAGCAGATGCTCTGTGGTGAAAAGTGATACTGCTTTTGACCTTCTCTGTATTCCAGTTTTTATGACAGTCCTCACAGTCATCCGAAGTTCTCTCTTTTCCCTACTAGCATCCCTCTACCTGATCCACACCTTATGTTTAAATTCAGCAAATGCCCCCGGAGAAGAAAACTGGCAATCTCAGTTTACTCTCTTCCTGCTCTAGAATTTTAGTTCATCTGTTCCTCTTGGCTTTCACAACTTTTCAACATCTTTAAAAATCTCACTACTCAAATAACTTACTATTACCAGTTTTATTTTTAATAAAAGTAAGACATACATATATTTTGAAAATTAAAATGCTACAGGTACATTGTGGGACCAAACCATATACAATATTCTGAACTTTTTCACATAAGTTTGTGTAGATCTAGTTGTTGTTTTATAACTGTTAGTAATGCATAGAATTCCATTGTATTATCACCATAATCTATTGAGCTAATGTCATATTGATGGACATTTTAGAGTGTTTATAGTTTTTGCTATTAACAATATTTAATAAAAATCTTTTGTACTTATTTTTAATGCTTATATAGATACATCTATAAGATAAATTCCTCAAAGTAGAATTATTTTTGCCGGATACTACAGGGTTTTACTTTCTGAAAATTTATTTCAATCTACACTTTATTTATCAGCATAGAAAAATGCCTCTGCTGTGGGTATTATCACCTTTTTAATAATTCACATTCATTCTTTAATAATGAGTAAGGTGGAGCACCTTTTTGTCTGTTTTAACATTTTTTCCTATAAAGTCTTTTAATTTCATCTGTTCATTTTTGTATTTTGGGTTTTTTTAAGCACCTTATAAAAGACATTGTCTTTTTGTCTTAAAGGTTGCAGATACTTTCCCCAAGTTGTTTGTGTTTTGATTTCTCTTGTTTCGTGTATATAGGTACCTGCCTGCATATACACATCTGTTGCGAGAGAGACATTTTTAGTTTTTACGTAGTCAAATTTATTAAACTTTTCTTTGGGGGATTCTTGGACACCTTCATTTCTGATTTATACATCTGATATTCCTGTTTAATAACATTTTAAGTGCATTTGCTCACTATTCTTTAATTTTTGTCCTTAACTAATCTTTTTAATTCAGCATGATCATTTCTCTTCTTTATCTACAAATCACAAGCCCTACAGATTTTTATCTAAAATTACATACACAAGTCCAGTGAAGATAAAACTATTTTTTAAACTATTGAGTCTCCTTATATATACATTGCAGCCAGGGAAATCTGCTGGTCCTTAAAAGATTTCCTGTTGCTCTTAACAGAAAATTTAGTTACCTTACCTATAGTATTAGCTGGCATCTTCTCTATCTTGTTCTCTAGTTGTTTTTATTTTTTTGAACTTTCCTTCTATCATAGGGACTTTGAACTTGAGATTTCTTCTACCTAGAATTCTTTCTCCTTCCCTTTCTTTGTATAGTTTAAGTCTACTCATCTTTCTGTTTGCTTTTTGCAGGGTGACTTACTTAAGGGAGATTACTCCTTTCCTACTATCTTAAGTAATTTCTCTAGTTATGCTCTTTCTGTATCATGTATCTCAGACTGACTGTAAGTTCCACAATAGGCGGAATGAGGAATGTGCAAGCATGTAGTATAGAGCCTGACATATATTCATAGGTTCAATATTTTAAAATATTTTTTGAGTGGATAAATATCTTGATTTTTAGCTTGAAAAAAATATTTTTACTTTACTATGTAGTTTAGAATAAAGTGAAATTTTAAAAATAGAAACTGAAAAGAACTTTTAACGTATTTTAATCAAGCAGAGTATCTTTGAAAGTTGACTCCTGAGGATCTCTATTATTTTGGAGGTGGAAAGTATGATCTTCATAAGCTTGCACTGTGCTTTTGGTAATGTGGAGTCATCCTTCTAGTTGAAACCCTTAAAACAGTTCAGATTTTGCAGGACTGACTTTCCAGCAATAGTCGATCTGTCTTATTTAAGAACACATGTATAAAACAGAACCCTAAAACTTCTTTTTATAACATAATGAAAAACAGGTGGTACAGATTTTCATAACTGGAAAATGAGACACTAATAGATTATAGATACATAGCATTATACAGATTTATCTTTCTTTTGCCTGATCCCAGGGAGGTGTATCCCTTCTCACAAGGTGAAAATTGGCTCTAGACAAAGATTGCTAGACAGGCAATTCCCCTAATGCACTTGCACCCTCGTTAAGGATGAAGTAATTCACCAGACTTAGAATTGATAAGAAGATATCTGAGGGCCGGCCCAGTGGCGCACTGGAGAGTGCGCTGCTTGGGAGCGCGGCGGCGCTCCCGCCGAGGGTTCGGATCCCATGTGGAGACCGGTTCCTGCTCACTGGCTGAGCGCGGTGCGGGCGCAACACCGAGGGTTGTGATCCCGTTACCAGTCAGTAAAAAAGACAAAAAGGAAAAAAAAAAAGAAGATATCTGAGATATGATTGGTTATTTACTTAAAACAACTGTACTGAATGTTTATTAGCCGCTTTACTGAGTGACATAGCCTTATAAATGTGACCTTGAGGAAATTGTTATATATTACTGAATTTAATACTATTTGTTTCTGGTAAAAAAAAAAAAAAAAAAAAAAAAAGAAAGGTCCAACAAAGCTTTCTCTCGTTTTTTTAATTGCTAAATTTTACAAAACCAAGCCTGACTATAGTAGTTATATCTCAAGTGAAATGTGTTATGACGAGGAATAGCATGCAAATAATAGAATCTAAATATCTTATAAAATTAGTTGATTAGCAGTTTCATTGCTTATTACCTAAATAGGAACCTCTGTATTTTTTAAACGTGCTGGCAGCCTGCCTACTTCCTTTCCATTTCCTTTCTTTTATCACTGTTGGGCAGCATCAGAAGTACAGTCAGGTGTAAAAACTGAAAATAGAAGTAGATATAGTTGATAAATAAAGGATGGGTGTAAATTTGATAGTGTTTAATTTATTAGCGCTGTGAAAGACCAGATAATAGAAAGCTGTATTTATCCTTAAAATTTATTGTTGGTGTAAAAACTTTCCAGTGAGAAGAAAAGACATGACAAGTTTGTTTATTTCCACAGTGTTTAAAGAGTTACTTACTAGGACTGAACAAGAGAAATATGGTATTCCTCATATTCCCAAAATTGCTGAAAAAAAAAGTAATCGCCATTCAATCCAGGATGTACCAGGAGATACTGAACAGACATCACAAGAGAAAGGAAATAAGAAAGTTAAAGCAAATACTGTTTCCGGTGGAAGAAACAAAATCAGGAAAATTTTGGATAAAACACGATTTAGTATCTTGCCTCCAAAACTATTTAGGTAGGTAATCCCATTCTCAGTCATGTAGGAATTTTCTTATTGACTGTAAAGTTTTTATTGTACAGGAGGGAGGTTTGGGTCAGTTTTATTTTTTATACAACTAATGCATCATAAAATCTTCAAGTAATAGATATGTATGAAAGAATAGATTCTGAATGTGTCTCCCCATCATTTCCATGAAGTTACTACTGTTAGATTATGTAATCTTCCATTAGCATTCTTTTCAATTTTAGAAAAGACTGTCAGTTTTATTTTATGAAATCTATTTTCATATATTTTTAGTCTAATTTTAGTCCCCTGATGTACAAATTTGGACACCTTTAATCTTGGGACACATTCATTGCTATTAGTTTTTTGGTTTTTTAAAATTGTCTTTCCCTTATGGCACTATTTTTTCCGTCCTGAATTCAAAAGTTGAACTTTTTAATCAGATCTATTTTCTACTTCCAAAATTGCATATCATCAAAACTGAGTAATACGTGAGGATTTAAAATGTAAATTAAGGTCTGTAAAATACTGATGAAATCAATCCACTGAAGTGTCGTGATTGGACATAACTGTAGTGCATGTTATATCTATGTATGTTTTATATTATCAACTTCTAAACCAGTCACAAAAGTTCTAATAGGCACTCAATATTTGTTGAATAAGTTAAGAAAATGAGTTAATCAGTGAAAGAAAACATATTCAAACAAAATATTTGTTCAATCTAAATATTTATTTGGCTCCTGATAAGTTCCTGGCACTGTGTCAGATGATAGTTACATAGATGAGAAGAGGTAGTCCTTACTCCAAGGAATTCATATCAGGAACCTTTATTCTCCACACATTTAGTATATGGTAGACACAATGCCCAGAGACAGAAGGATGAAGCTAGCAAGTTTTTTGTTCTCCAAGAGTTGATAATCTAAAAGGAAAAACAGGCAAATTGCAAAGTTCTCACATTGCAGGGTGATACATTTTTTGATTTGTACAGAGTCAGGAACAAACTTGTTGGGTTTGAACAAACTTGTGTGTTTGTGTGTGTGCATCTAGAGATGAAGCAAGAGAGGTAAGTACTAGGTTATGAAGGACTTTGAATATTATGCTGGAAATATATACTTTATTATGTCATGATAGGGAGTCATAAGAACGCATGTGATGTGATAAGATTTGTTCTTTTAGGAAGACCTCTGTGATGGCCGTGTTATTGGTTTGGGGTTGTGAGTGCAGCATAATGACAGCTCTCATCTTTTATGAGAGCTGTTTCTCAATATTTTTTCCATACTTAAAAATCTCAAAGATTTCCTGATCACAAAATGCTCTTCTTCCTGAGTTCTTATTTCCAGTTAAGGAAACATACTTGGTGTTCATTTAATTTGAGACTGATAGAGGATTAAAACATACTGAGCATTGTTCTTAATCTCACTCATTTCATTACTCATTCCTGAGTAACTGCTTTCCTTGAGGTGAGTGGTTCATAAAAATCACAATTAAAATATCAGAATTTTAAAAATATTGAGCATACTGTAGCAAACACTAAGAAAAGGCTGTTCTCACAAAAGGAGATTGAATGAGGAGAATATTAGAGGGCCAACCCACACTGAAAAAGTTGGGTTCAATTTGGGATGACCAGAAGTCACTGTGGAGAAGGAAGGGGGGGGGCACTAGAAGAGAGAAAAGCGCTCACCAGGAGAGTGCCTCAGTAGGTAATACCCTGAATTCCACTTCCAGAAACCCTAATGGGTCTTGTCTGGAATACATATATGTCTTTTAACTGGTTATCCTTTTGGCCAGTGGCACAGTTGTGACATGTGTCCTCTAAAACCAGAGAACATTGTGATTGTAACTCACTTCAGCTTGTTAGTGTCTCATTCCAACCAGCTATATTCAAGTTTTAGGCAGCTAAATTGTCACCTCTCGCAGAGTGACAGAAATGCAAAGGATTACTCAGAGCCCATGTACCCAGAGCACTGAGAGGCCCAAAGTGACTGCACCCAGAGAGAACTCCTTCAAGAGAGAAGGGCCCCAGGCCCAGCACCGAGCCAGGCTTTCTCTCAGTTTTTATTGTGCAGGCAAGAAAGTTGCAGAAGAAATACAGGTGGTTAATCAATCGTAGTGAAAACATAAACAAACTGGCTACACAACGATTTTCATTAAAGCAGGTGTAACAAAATTAGTTCAAGCAACTTGCCATCAAAAGGAGTCATAAAACTAAGCTATGTGACATACAAAAAGAAACAATGAGATAATCACTATGGCAGTGCTTAGTTCCCTAAGAAACTCAAAGACACAGCTGAGGATAAGATATGCAACATCCCCCAACTGCTAACTAGTAGAATAGCCTTGAAGATTTTAGCTCACATACTTTCCCATCATTTAAGTTTAGCTGTACCAAGGGTGACTGCCCCGAAAGCAATCACTTTTGCTGTGTTTCAATTTTCTTATCTACATCAAAGACTTTAGTCCTGTGAAAGTTTTCTGGTTTTTCCCAGTCTTAGCATTTCTATTTGTGTTTTTAAAGAGTTGGGCTATAGCTTAAACTACAGGACTTTGGTCCTGCTAAACTAAGGACTTTGGTCCTACTACACTATAGGCTATGGCCCTGGGAAATACATGTGTTTTATTAATGTCAGTATCCTCAACACTAAATTAATATCTCATCTGTACATTATCCTTTTGGGAGTGGGAATTAGTTACGCTACTTGGATTCTATCTTGGTTATAGCAGGAAGCATGGAAATTCAGGTCTCCGGGAGCAGTCAGTTGAATATTTTCAAGCATTATTACTTTATATTGGTACTTAAAAAAAATAAAAAAAATAAATTGAAAGATCTAGTAGAAATAGTTCTACTTAAACTCAGAAGGGGTTTTTTTAATTAAATTTTTTTCAGTTATTAGTCAACAAGCATTTATTGAGTCTTTTGCTTTGTGCCAACAAAAAAAGCTGTTGGCTATGAATACAAACATGAATGAAAAGCTGCCTTTAGGAGTTCATATTAACCTGGCTGTCTCTTCTAAACATGTTTCAATGAATTAACATGCTAATCATTTCAGCCACATAAATACCAAGGAATTGATTATTTTAGTAGAAGTCATAAATGTTTCTAGAGCCTATTTTGTGGGGAGAGTTGGTTTGTCATTTTACCTGTCTGGCTGACTGCTTTGCATTTTTGAGAATGTATGTTATATCTTGGTACTTAAAACATTTGAAGTGAATTAAGACAATTCCTTTTGCTACACAAAAGTATATTAACTATCCTTTATGTATGAAGAGCTTTTAAAAATCAACTGGGAGGGCTGGCCCAGTGGCGCACTGGAGAGTGCGCCGCTTGGGAGCGGAGCGGCGCTCCCGCCGAGGGTTTGGATCCCATGTGGAGACCGGTTCCCGCTCACTGGTTGAGCATGGTGCGGGCGCAACACCGAAGGTTGGGATTCCGTTGCCGGTCCCCGGTACGGGCGCAACACCAAGGGTTGCGATCCCGTTACCGGTCAGTAAAAAAGACAAAAAAGGAAAAAAAAAATCAACTGGGAAAAAATCACTAAAACTTCAATAGAAAAATAGGCAGAAAACATGAGTCAGATGTTCTCTATCAGTACTAATCAAGGATATACCATTTAAAACAGGATACTATTTGTTTCATCAAAGACTGACAGAATAGTCAGGGCCAGAACTGATAATGTAAGATAGATAATAAGCTCAGACTGCTGTGATGTAACCTTTCTATAAAGCATTTTGACAGTTTTTATTAAGAAAACCATTTGTAAAAAATGGCCATGTTCTTTGATTCAGTAATTTCATCTCTAATAATTAGATGGTTTATTTATACATGTTCTTAGTTTTGTTACTTATAATAAAACAAAATTGGAAATACCCTTAGTTTATTTATAATAAAACAACTACAAGGGATTGGATAATTAAATTGTACTGTATGCCACAAAAAATGACTAGAAGGAAAAATATCAAAATGCTGAATTTGTAAGGTATGGTTTCATAGGTGAATTTCCCCCTTCTTTCCCTGCTTCCTTTCTGTAGTTTTTGGTCTTTCTACTTTGAATATTTGTTATTTTTTTAACTGAAAAAAAACTTTTTAAGAGTTCAGTTTCACAACTTTTGAGCATCTTGTATGTATTAGAGCTCTCTGGAAAAGGCACTGAGAACAGAGACTCACTTCTTTAAGAGTAGGGCATGAGTTGTCATAGAAATACTGTAAGAAAGAATGTCTGTGAGACAATCTGTAAGAGCAGCAAAGAAATGATGTAAGGAGGAACGTATACTTGAGATGAGAATAGATAATTCCAAAATTCCAATCCATAACATAATTTTAAAACAAAAGAATGTTCCTGAAAATTGAAATTTTAAAAAAGGTATTGATTTGAATAATATCTGTAAATTAAGACATAGCAGTATGGTTTTTATTGACCTGAAAATATTTCACAGTTCAGGAAATCTGATTTTCTTTTTCTTTTATTAATCCCTCACCTTTTCTTTAATCACAATTGCCTAAGTAACATCTTTATATTATTTATCGTACCATTCCCAGGGGTAGACTGCCTTTCTTACTTATGAGGAATTATTTTTTTTCCTCCCTGTTTCTTGTCAATATACTTTGTTTGCTTTTAATATTGGAATTATTATTATTATTATTTATTATTATTATTTTTTTGTCTTTTTCCGTGTCCGGCAACGGATCGCAGCCCTCAGTGTCGCCCCCGTACCGATATTATTTATCGTACCATTCCCAGGGGTAGACTGCCTTTCTTACTTATGAGGAATTATTTTTTTTCCTCCCTGTTTCTTGTCAATATACTTTGTTTGCTTTTAATATTGGAATTATTATTATTATTATTTATTTATTTATTTTTTTTTGTCTTTTTCCGTGTCCGGCAACGGATCGCAACCCTCAGTGTCACCCCCGTACCGGACCGGGACCGGCAACGGGATCGCAACCCTCGGTGTTGCTCCCGTGCCTTGCTCAGCCAGTGAGCGGGAACCGGTCTATATGTGGGATCCGAACCCTCGGCGGGAGCGCCGCCGCGCTTCCCAAGCGGCGCACTACAGCAGTGCGCCACCGGGCCAGCCCAATATTGGAATTATTTTTGATTTGCATATTGATGATATTTATATGGCCTAATTTTAGTTTTATAATATGAAACTACATACTTTTAAGTAAGTTTAGTGTCGGGGAATTATTGAGGAATTTCTCAAAACTGTCTGGTTTCTGTTATTGCATCACCTTCTCAGCAGACTTTTTTGATAAGAAATTACATAATTATTTGCCAAATGGGGTCTGTCAATTCAGCTTCCAAACAAGCATGGATATTTTGCCAGTTAAGTACTATTTCATTCATGTCATATCATGGATTATACATGAAAGTATAGTTTTCATTATACATGCTCCCATCTTAATTACCATGAATTTGTAGCAAGCTTTACCTGATTATTATCTATTGTTTATTAAAAAACAGAAGTAGCATTAAATAGTGTCAGTGAGAGATAAAAGGATTTTTGGTATTTCGTGCTCTTAATCTTTATAGTGAATTCAAACTTGCTGCAAATGATGCAGCTCATTCCCTTTTAATAGAAAATTGTAACTTTTTATTAGGACTGGCTAACCTCTTTAACAATTTGCTTCCTTGGATTCAGTAACCTTACCCTCTATGTCCAAAAATTGGCAAGTTTGTTTTCAAAAATCAATTATTAAAGCTTGTATTTTTTTTTTAAATCTTGGTTTTCTACATAATTTAAATATCTGTTAAAGCCTTTTCCTCTCTTTTTTTCTCTTACCTACCCTTAGAACATTTAACTAGCCTCTAGAAATATAAGCCTAATTATAAGGAGACAATTTAGGGTAAGCACAAATTACTTATCAGATAAGGTATTTCCTTTGCCTTAACTGTCAGATTTGACTGCTTTCTCTCCCTAGGAAAGCATTTCCTGTTTCTGCAATGCCTTTACTTGTTTTACCCACCCTGTTCCCCTCTACATTTCAATATAAATTGACTTAAAGTTTCTCCTTTCTAGGTTTGTAGTGTTCTCTTCTTGAATATAGGAATCCTATTTTTCTCTGTGCCAAAACATTCACCTACATTACTTAATTTAATCCTTACAGTAGTCCTGGGGTCTAGATAGTATTATAGTCATACATTGCTTAACAATGGAATATGTTTTGAGAAATGTGACGTTAGGCGATTTCATTGTGGTGCAAACATAGAGTGTACTTACACAAACCTAGATGGTATAGCCTACTACATACCTAGGCTATATGATATAGTGTATGCTCCTGGTGTATAAACCTATACAGCATGTTACTGTACTGAATACTATAGGCAGTTGTAACACATCAGTTAGTATTAGAGTATCTAAACATATCTAAACATAGAGAAGGTCCAGTAAAAATATAGTATTATAATCTTATGGGGCCACCTTCATATATGCACATTTGTCATTATGCAGCATATGACTGTATTCACATTTAAAGATGAGGAAATCAAGGTCCAGAAAGAGAAAGAAATTTGCCTGAGCTCAAACAACTAATAACCCAGGTCTGTCTGACATTAAAGCTTGCTCTTGAAACACTAATCTTTGCTTTTTGCATTTCTTTATGCTTTTCCCTGACTCTTCAACTCTCTTGTCCTGGCTCTCTCTTCCTTTTCTGCCTATTAACAATCCGTTAGCTGTTTATTTAACAGTTCTCTGCTCTCCTTCTTGCGTAGTTTTCTAATCTGTCTAAATCCTAAATTTTACTTCTAAAATATATTCCAAGTGTATCTGTACTTTAATCATTTCCATGATAATAGGTAAGTATTCTGTGATACCTCTGTTTGAATGTATAGCAAGTACTAGGCAGAATGCTGCATTGAATAAAATATTGATGGGAATTAATATTAACTGAAAGCACTGGTTTTAACATAAGTACAACCCTTAGAGAGAGGTAGCATTTTTGTTA
The DNA here is from genome assembly GCF_000696425.1 of Galeopterus variegatus. Lineage (NCBI taxonomy): Eukaryota > Metazoa > Chordata > Mammalia > Dermoptera > Cynocephalidae > Galeopterus > Galeopterus variegatus. The sequence goes on from NW_007735555.1 coordinate 59,219, forward strand.
TTGTGCTGATGGAAATGTTTTTACTATTGCTACCATCTGTTTGTGGGAGGCTGTTCTATTTTAAAATTAAACTAATATTTTGGGGTATCTAAAACTTAAGTGACAGAATTGCGTTTCTTTGTTTTTATTTTTTCTCTTAGGTGGATTTAGAATTGCCTATGTGATGCTTCTAAAATATGTTAAAAGAAGATTATCTTTTTTGCTTAAATATGGCCATTTTCAATTGATACTTGTTTTTGAAACTTTTTTTTTTTCCTTTTTGTCTTTTTTCGTGACCGGTAATGGGATCGCAACCCTCGGTGTCGCGCCCGCACCTTGCTCAACCAGTGAGCAGACCGGTCTCTATATGGGATCCGAACCCTCGGCGGGAGCGCCGCCGTGCTCCCAAGCACCGCACTCTACCGAGTGCACCACCGGGCCGGCCTGTTTTTGAAACATTTAAAGAGAATTAATTAACTGTAGCTGACTTGCTTTCTGTTCTGCTTTTAATGTGCTTATCTAGGAAACAGCCAAATAATTAAGCTTGAGAGATTATACAAGAAATAATATGCAATCAGAAAGACAAATACCACATGACCTCACACGTATGTGATATCTAAGAAGAAAAGAAAAAAGTTGATACTGTGAGGCAGAAAGTAGAACAATGGTTACAGAGACTTGGGGGAGGCAGGGGACAGAGAGAGGTTGGTCGATGGGTACAAAATTGCAGTTAGATAGGAGGTATAAGTTCTGATATTTTATTGCACAGTAGGGTGAATATAGTTGACAGTTAAGTTTTATATATTAAATAATAGCTAAAGGAGAGGCTTTTGAATATTTTTGCCACAAAGAAATGATAAATACAAGAGGTGACCTGTACCTTAACAACCCTGGCCTGATTATTATACAACACATATATGTATCAAAACATCAGATTGTACACCATAAGTATGTACAATTACAGTGTGTCAGTTCAAATTTTAAGTATATATATGATTGCAAAAAAAAAATAAAATCTATGTAAAACACATTCATACATCATTGCCAATTCAGATTATGGTTGAATTCTCTGAAATAAAGCTGCTCAAAGTTTATATTTGGAAAAAAAGAATGTGCCTTTAGAATAAACTTCAGAGACTATATATATATTTATATATATTTTTTTAATTCTATTTTCCTTTCTGGCCTTCTTTCCTTCTTTTTAAAGACTTCTATTATTTTGTTGCCTTAACTTGGCCCCATTGTTATTTACAACCTGTCATATTTTTGGTTTGGCTTTAGTCCCAACTCCATCCTTTGCCTAGTAGGTCACCAAGATTTTCTGGAGAAAGAGAGAGAGAGAGAGAGAGAGAGACAAATAGGGTGGGAGGGAGAGAGAAGAGGGTGTAAACACCTTGGTATGGTGTGACTGCATTGTTAGCATCATATATTAGTTTCCACAGAAGCTGTCAAATTTCAAGGGCTACCTAACACTCAGGCTCAATTTCTCTACCAAAACCAGTAGAAACTAAATATGACTGTTTCTTTATGATGTGATAGACATACTTAGATGTATAAGTTAAATTTTATTTGAATATAATTGTTAAAAAACATTTTGTTGCTATTTTCGTCATTACAGTAGTCCCTTTTTTTCCTAATTGCTATAATATTTTTATCTAATTGTTTAAATCACCAGTTTGAATTAGTCCTGTTATGCCTTAGTGCACAGAGAACAGAAATGTTTACTGTTTAATTACCCTCAAATACCTTAAAGTGATTTATGACATTGTTTTGAAGTGATGGAGGCCTGAGCCAATCACAAGACGACAGCATTTTGGGAACAAGGCACTGTAGACATAGTCTGGCTATATTGCCTATTCCTGGAACACTCTCATCCAGCAGTCCCGATCTCCTGCAGCCTACCACCAGCATGTTGGATTTTTCCAATCCATCAGGTAATTTTTTTTATGTGATTTTATATAGCCATATTGGTTCCAGATGAACAAATAGACATTTGAGCTTTGTGCAAACAAATAGTGGATTTGCTTGCAGCCCTCTTCTGTTACCTATAGATTATAACTTGATGCAAAGAGCTAAAGTGAAGATTATGTCTTTTTTTCTAAACTTACTGGTACTTCTTCCAGAGTGAAACAGAAGTACATTAAAAAAAAGAAGACTGCTTTTCACCACAGATTTAGGAATTTTTTTGGTAATCTTAATCTGAGCAGAGCAATGAAAGCAGAGACACTTCTTCTCAGCCAAGAAATATGTTATCCAGGGTGTGGAAAAGAACAAGGCAGATTATTAAATCTAAGAGGCCTCACTTATCTTTCCCCGTGGTGTACAGAAATGTTAGTAGTTTTCTAAAAGTACTGATTTTTCCCCCAACACCTGAGCTAGAGTTATTGTTTTTGTCATGTATTGTTATCAAGGTATTATAGCATCTTTTTCATTGTTGTTCACACTTTCAGTGTGGGATGTTAATTTAGTTTTTCTTCATCTATTCATACCAGGAGGCAGAAATTTCATTTAACTCTGTAATCTAAAATTTTGTTGCAAATAAGAAAACCTTTGACTTTAAAGAATTGATTATATTTATATATCCATCACTTGAATGGATTTCAAATGACGTTCAATATTAGATACATAAAAACTGAAATATATAATTGGGTCTAAGGAAAGGAGGGGGAAAATGCTTCTTCAGAGATCAGTGTAGTTCTGATTCAGCTTCAGTTTTGACTGTAAAATTCCTAGCAGCTAGTGTAAAAAGGGAGGGAACCCAATTACATAAATCTTAGTATTAAAAAGAAGGAAATATGGGGCCGGCCCGGTGGCGCACTGCTATAGTGCGCCGCTTGGGAAGTGCGGTGGCACTCCCGCTGAGGGTTCG
>NW_007735555.1:63017-74069 GCF_000696425.1 Galeopterus variegatus
CCAGTCACGAAAAAAGACAAAAAGGATAAAAAAAAAAAAAAAAAAGAAGGAAATATGAGTATAGTAGTAAAATTTGTCTTTTATTGTAGCAACTTAAATAAAATCCCTAAGACATAACATAAAAACACAGTTTAGTGAAGGTCATTTGTGCATGTTGTTTCTTCTTATTTCAGTTCTCTCTTAACCACTAGAGAGATTACTAAACCCAGTAATCTGTTTTAACATATCCCACTCTCTACATGGCTACCAGTGTTCTGTCTAGAACAAAGATTTTAATATGTCATTACTTAGAAATTTCTCATGATTTCTATAGAATCTGTCCTGTTATGCCTTAGTGCACAGAGAACAGAAATGAATCTGTCATGAGACAGAAACCACTCCGGTTATTTGATCAGAAGTTATTATAAGTATTACTATCACATAAAGCAAATTAACTGTTTACCTGAAAGAGTAAAAAAGCAAGCACTAAGGTATCAAAGAGGTAGGAAAACCACAAACTGGATTCAGTTTGTGGTACATGAAAGAAATTCCACTATTAGGGGTAAGAAGTATTTCTGGGATGAGCATCCTTTCTAGCCTCCTATTCTGCCAGTCTCCCCACTGTTACTTTTCCATCTTTCCTTACTAGGGCATGTACCTTCAGAATTCTCTTTGCCCACATTGTTTGCCATCTGTGGGGTTCTCTCCCTACATATCTGATGAACTTTTTCTTATTCATCAATGCTGAACTCAAATGTTACCTCATTTGGGAAACCCATCTCCCTCTCCTACAGAATCAGTCCCTCCTTTTTCAAAAGTTTCCAGCACATGTTCATGGTTTGTCTTATATTGTTTGCCATGTGGTAGGATAGTAATTTATCTCCATGTCTGCATGTGTGTTTTACAGTGGTACTTCTTACACTACATTGAAGATTTACAAATTAAATGTTTTCACACTACCAAAGTACAAATTAAATACACATACTTTCATAAGTACTCTTTAGGAACATATGATTTATAGATTTAATGATTTTTATGGCTATATTTTTGCCATAGGCATATGTAGGAAGTGGGGCTGAAGGAATAAATGATGGGGTTGTAGGGAGAAGAGAAAGTAGTAAGTTGGGGCTTAACAAAGGGAAGAGGTTGAATTTATTAAAATTTAGAAACTGTTGGGCCGGCCCTGTGGTGCACTCGGGAGAGTGCGGCGCTGGGAGCGCAGCGACGCTCCTGCTGCGGGTTCGGATCCTATATAGGACTGGCCTGTGCGCTAACTGGTTGAGCATGGTGCGGGCGACACCAAGCCAAGGTTTGTTATCCCCTTACCAGTCATGAAAAAGACAAAAAAAAAAAAAAAAAATATATATATATATATATAAAAATTTAGAAACTGTTAATCCCCGTGAAGCTGAAATTCAGACCTCTGAAGAGGTGCTGCTCAACTTGATTTCAGATTCATTGCATAATCATCTTTTTGGGAACATGTTAAAAGGACTGAAGATGGCTTTTCAAAATCTATTTAGAGAAAATCTAATATGGCTCAGTCTGCAAAATGTGCCCATACCAGTGGTATAAATGAACACATATATGATAGGTATTTAATTTATAAATTATATATTTAAACCCTCAAATGTCTTACCAAGCGGTGATGTTATTTATATTTATGCTGAAAAAAATACTCATTATCAGTTAACTTCAAACTCAGTTCTTTATGTTATATACAACAGCACTGAAATTTAAATTAGCTATGTTAGCTAATTAGCTAATTAGCTATTATAGTTTAATGTCTATCAGTCTTGAGCTCAGCTATGTTTGTGCTGCATGTTTAAAGTTATTGATCAAAATGAAAATGGGGACAAAGCTACAGAACTGTTAATAGTTTGCTTTTGATTGCTGACTTTTTTTTTATAATTTTGCTTTATTTTTGCTGCCTACAGCTGTTGCTTTTTACTGTAAGTATCCTGAAAGCTATGGTATTCTATGGCTGATGTTTGTATGTAGTATTTTGTTATTTTTAAAAAGTCAAGTGGTACAGAACTGAATGAAGTAGGAAGGAGAACTTTTCTTTCCAATTAAAAGGTAGCCAGTATTAACTGGCATATATCCTTTTTAGTCATTTTCTCTGAGCATGTATGTTTTTATATTCACATGGAAAGAGTATCCATGCTATTATATATCTTGTGAAAAGTTTCCTGGAAGTTTTGACCTAATGCAAGATGAGGCCTAAAAGAATTCAGAGTGTGGCTAAAAGGAATTTGAAACCAAATTTTGTTTTTCTGAATCTGCATATAGAACTTTTTGCTTACTCTTTTTCATTTAATAGTATAAACCTTTTTTTGATTTATTTAATATAGTAAACTTAATTTTACTGCATTGAATGTCTGAGTTATTTTTACTAATTTTTAATTATAAAGGAACATATAATCATAGTTTTTTTAAAAAAATCAAACTACAGAGAAAGTAAAGAATATGAAAGTCTCCAGTCCCCAGAATTTATAATTGTTAACTTACTTGTATATCCTCCCAGAGATTTCATTGCATGTAAAAAATATGAACAATTCCCTTCAACTCAAATGAGATGTTATACTTTTCTTCCACTTACCCATTTTACTTAGCAATGTACCTTGAATACTTTCCTGTGTCAGGATGTATTGTTCTACCAAACTTTTTAAACAGCTAATAGGATTCTTTAAACTAGGCCCCTATTAGGGGACATTTGCAGTGTTGCATGAATCTGTTTTCACATACCTTTACATGTTTTATGTTTGCGTTACTATTATGTTTTGACTTTTGTTAATAAAAATTCTGTGGAAATTTTTCTCTCTTGATATATGAGTACCTACAAAATATCATGGATTTTGCCTCTTGTCCTGCACAACTTAAAATATTTACTATTTTTACAGGACAAGTAAAAGAATTTTGCCAATCTGTGATCTAACCATCATACCACTACCCTTTGTATATTTGTTGCACTTTTCACTATATGGATTTTCTTATTTACTTGATTATTGTCTGTGTTTCCTTGAACCACCATTTATTCCCTTGAATTTAAATAAATTCCCTGAGAGTAGAGACCTTATCTGTCTCATTTCGCATTGTATCTTCATCACCTGGAACACTGTTGATACATAACAGGCATTCCATAAATATTTGCTCAGCAATTAACTATTTAAAGCAGAATGAAAAGGCAGTGTTTTGTTTTTTTAAGATCATCTTAAATACCTAAAAAGTTCTCCCATTTTTAGTGTAATCTCAGTACATCTTTCAAGTATTCATTTTTTTATTTTTCTCGTGCAAGATTATTGCTAGCACTCTAGAAATTTTGTCTCTGGGTTGAAAGTCCAGATATCTGAGGTTCCTATTCTTTAATTCATTTACTATTATACAAGGTTTCTAAAAAATGAAATATAAATCTTAAGGCTAATAAACGCCGTGTTCCTTTAAGATTATTTTTAAATGTCTTTTTTGCCCTTATAATAGGATTGTATTTTGTTAGCTAATTAGCTAATTAGCATTTTAGCTTCATGTGTAAAATTTGAAATGATTGGAGCATTTTTCCTTTTTGATTCAGCTTTATTCTAACCTCATATTTAACTATTCATCTAATAAATTAACATTTGAGCATCTGCTATGTGCCAAGTATTATGCTTGGTATGTCATGTTTTCTCCCACTAACAGCAAACGTTTGTAAAAATATGCATGTAGTATATATGTAACAAATCTAAAATAGAAAAAAGAGGTTTATACTATAACTGGTATCAATGAAGATAAATTTTTTCCTCTAATGTCTCTCAAGTAGTTTTCCAAGTTGGCATTTATTACCTTGGCAGATTCACTAGGGTTTGGGTTATGGAGTATTTGGATAGTCCCATTTGTGGATCTCTTCTAGAGGTACCTATTTATGGTGCCTGAATCCATCTTATATGACTATATAACAGTTTGTCCTTCACATAGGAAACAAATGGCTTTAACAGAGTATGACTTTTTAATAACTGTTCAGCAAGATACACAACTGTGTGTTTCTTCCTGGAAGATATTACAGTATGTTGGCAGCAAGGGAAGAGAACATGAAATGTGTTTAAATTCCCACTCTGTCTTTGTGAGTAAATTTCTCTGAAGCAAGTAATAAAAGGGCTCAGGACATTTCCCCATTCCTTCAAGGTCAGCCAGTACCACTGGCTCTGAGGCTCAGCCCCCAGCGATTTAGTGAACTGATCCAATTCTGGAGCCCAGGGCAACTGAGACCTGTTTTCATGAAGAGTTTAGGGACAATATAGGTAATAACAGTATATTGTTTGATCCTTTTTTATAGAGTTAAAAAGGATACTGAAACCCTTTTGTCCAGTATCTTTCTCTTGGCAAACCGAAATTTCCATCTGCTTGCAGTAATTTTCTAGCACAGGTTGGAGAAGCATCTCTGATTTTGATGGATCATAAAATAGTCTCACCTTAAGCCTTGTAGGTTCAGACACCTGATGATGTGAGCAGCACACTAAGGAGTAAGGCATTGAAAAGAAATCTAAGCAAGAGGTATTTGATGGGTTAACCCTTTGAATACATCAAGAAAAGGCAGTTTGGTGCATCCTTAAAAAAGGAACCTGAGTACATGAATTATTCTGCTTCCAACTTGACAGTGGACTCAGAACATTCAACATCTGTTGGCTAAGACTACCTCTCCCTGGAATTATATTCATGTATATTCAGTTGAACCTTTCAGTCCTGGGAGCCAGTCTCTGTCTTTTTGTGTCCTCAGTCTGGGGTGAGGTACCTTCTTCTATGAAATTATTTCTTGCTATATCTATTCCATTACTCTCATCTTTCCTTTAGTCAGGATTATTGCCTCAGGAGGTGTTGAGACAAATTTGTAATTTGTTTTTTTCTTTAAAAGTTAACAGTGTATATAATGCTAAGAAGATAATGCTGGACGTACGGTATTACAGTTACTTGAGCTACCAAAATCTCTCCAGTACACCCCCACTACAGTCATCACCAAAAAAAGCCACAATAATACCTGTTTCTAATTTTTTAAAAAAGAAAGTTTCATAACAATAATTTATTACCATACAGAAAAATTTAGCATTTGTTTATGTGATCAAATCACTTTTAATTACATTTAAAATTAGCCCTTTTCATCGCAGTGAACATTGTTTTGGAAGTTTTAGCCAGTGCTTTGCAAGAAGAAGAAATAAGATAGAACTAGGAGGGAAATATCACTATTTACGTGTACCTGTCATTTACATATGAACAGTAGCTTGAAGTAGAATTTATCTACTAATAGGAGAAATCACAAGAGCAAAGTCTAAGAGATTTAACCCCATGAACACTTAAAATTTTCCTGTGTTAAATATAAATAGAATATAAAAATTAAGAAAACGTTTGCCACTTTACAGTAGACTGTGTTGATACCTAGTATAATTCATTAGGAAAAAACATAAAGGATACCAAAAAGAATTTGAAAAGGAAGAAATGCTAATGGTTTATTAAATTAATATCAGTTACTAAATCTCACCAGTAACCAAAGATATGAAAAATAAAGTAATGACATATTTTTTGGGGGAAATGGGAAAACAAAATAGGACATTATTTAGTAACAGTTTTGATAATGTGACCAAATTTACTCTCTTACATTCTAGGATTATAAAATATTATAACCTGCCTGGGAAACAGTTTTGCAATATATTTCAAAAACCCTAAAAATATGCATGCCTTCTAACTCAGCAATTCTCTTTTTGAGGATTTTCACTGAGAGCATAATCAGATTGCCTACAAAGGTTTATCTACTTGGGGGGAGGGGCTATATAATAATGTCATTTATAATAATAGAAAATGGTAAGCAATCTAAATGTCTATTATTGGGGGTTTGGATAATTGAAATATATAAAATACATGTTATGGAGTACTATGCCTTCATTAAAATATGGCTTTGTAGAATATTTAATAATATCAAAAGGTTTATATTAAATGAAAAAAATTGTGGCTTCCAAATGATATGTGTAGTATGATCCCATTTTTATCTTTGTGTTTCTGTGAACATGAGTTAGTATTTTGTCACCTGAAAAAAATAGATATATTTATTTATCAATAAATGCAACAGTGATTTCTGTTAATCTCTGAAATAGAAATGTACACTTCAGTGTTTACAGAGATCATTGTGCTCCAAATTGCTTTTTGAGGAATTTAAAAGTAATTTTCTTGAAAATAACAAGGCACATTTTTGTATTTATATAGATATTCCTGATCAAGTTATAAGAGTTTTCAAAGCGGATCAACAAAGTTGCTATATTATCATCAGTAAAGACACTACAGCTAAAGAAGTAGTTTGTCATGCTGTTCATGAATTTGGTTTGACTGGCGCATCTGACACACATTCTCTCTGTGAAGTTTCTGTTACTCCTGAGGGTGTCATAAAACAAAGAAGACTTCCAGACCAATTCTCCAAATTAGCTGATAGAATTCAACTCAATGGAAGGTTAGTAAGCTTATTAGTGAATGTATCTATTTGTAGATGTACTTTTGAAGATTCTCTATTAATGCAGATCTTTTTTATTTGTACGTAATATTTTAATACTTTTCCACTTTAAATATTGGCTTTAATTTTGTGATTGTAACATGGAAGATTTAACTTTGTTATTTCTAAAAAACATCATCACGATCATAAAGCTATTTAAGTAGAAGCATCATTATGTTTTAGTGCCACTGTCTCTAAAATTAAAGAGGATTACTCTTTTTTTCCTAGCCTTTCTCCTCTTCATAATTATGTAAATAGAATCTTAGGGTATTCACATTCCTAAGGGCTACCCAAAAGTGGGAGAATGAAAGGGAGGAAGCTTGCTAAGATATTTTAGCACTCGTGTTATAAGAAAGATTTAGGGAGCCAGGGACCGACCCCTCCTCCTGCAATCAGGCAAGGGGCACACCCAAAACACCACTTCCATGTGACCACAGCCACCACAATTGCCACAGATGTCACAACCACCGTGTAGATGGCCCACCAGCCACTCGAGTGCATTGACACAAAGAGAGTCACTAGTGGAGACCAAAGAAAAGAAGGGGATGTCTCTCTCCACAAAACCCATTCCAGAGAGACAGAAGAAGCATCTACTCTATGATAAAAGTGGGGGACTTGAACACACCTCTCACAGCACTGGACCAATCATCTAGGCAGCAGATCAATAGCGTAACCGTTACTCTTTCAGAAGGAGAGAAGAAATCTAGGACTATCAGAGAGGAGAGCGGGGAGGAAGGAGGAGAATGGGGAGAGATTTGATAAGGGGCATAAAGAATAAGCACAATTTGTAATACTATATATGCTAATAATAATGATTATCAGCGTAACCATTACTCTTTCAGAAGGAGAGAAGAAATCTAGGACTATCAGAGAGGAGAGCGGGGAGGAAGGAGGAGAATGGGGAGAGATTCGATAAGGGGCATAAAGAATAAGCACAATTTGTAATACTATATATGCTAATAATAATGATTATATCAACATACGTCAATGTTGAACTCCCCCTTACCCCCCCCAAAAAAGTCTTAGAATCACCAATATACTGTAATCCGTTTTTTTTTTTTTTACAGAGAAGGAAACTGAGTGATACAAATCTTTATATGTATCTGAAAGTGTATATGTATTAATTTATTAATTTGTTGTTAGTATGACTGATATGTACTTCAGGCAGAATAAGCCATAATTTTCACAATTCTTTTTCTAAGTAGTTTTCTTCTTATGAATACACAGGGAAAATTTTTATTTTTTATTTTTTGGCAGCTGGCCTGTTAGAGGGATTGAACCCTGGACCTTGATGTTATCAGCACCACACTCTAACCAAAAATTTTTAAATTTTGAAGGTGTGATCTGAAAATTATTTGATAAACTAGAAAATTGTTTTGGTAGAACATTTGTTCTTTACTCTGGTAATTTTCTCTGAAAGTAGTCTTTTTAGTGACCCAGTTTCACATGTAGAATAAGATCCTTGGAAACCTTAAAATGACTGACTGCCCATCATAGTTGCTGTGAAGAGAGAGTAGGTTAACTCTGGTGTGCTGGCTGTACACAGTGGTTTAGAGCATAGATCCAGGAGCCAGATTGCTTAAATTCAAATCCCAGCTCAGGCTGTGTGATTGTGGGCAAGTTACTTAGCTTCTCTGTGCCTGAATTTCCTCCTCTATAAAATGGGGATGATAATAATAATAGAACCTGCCTCACAGGAATGTTGTAAGGATTACGTGAGTTAATAAACATGACACACACTATAGATGTTAGATATAATTTCACTGTCTATAGTGTAGTGAGTCTCAATGCTATTATTTATGACATTGTCTTAGATATGTGAACAGTATAAATGCAGGAAAAAAAGAGTTTTTTGACAGTAAAAAAAAGACACAAACTTAGATAGGCTTAGATCAAGTCATATTAGAAAAGAATGAAGTAAAAGCTACATGTGATACAATGTGTTACCTCTTTTCTAAACCTGTACAAGATATTTCCAACTGTCTATACTTTAGTCCTGTCTCAGCTTTTAAGTGCTTAAGATTGTTGATCTAAAGAGAAGAAAGGAGGGCCGGCCCGGTGGAGCACTGCTACAGTGCGCCGCTTGTGAGCGAGGCAGCGCTCCCGCTGAGGGTTCGCATCCCACATACAGACCGGTTCCTGCTCACTGGCTGAGCGAGGTGCGGGCGCAACACCGAGGGTTGCGATCACGTTGCCGGTCCCAGTCCAGTACGGGCGCGACACTGAGGGTTGCGATCCCGTTGCTGGTCCCAGTCCAGTACGGGCGCGACACTGAGGGTTGCGATCCCGTTGCTGGTCCCAGTCCAGTACGGGCGCGACACTGAGGGTTGCGATCCCGTGCCGGACATGAAAAAAGACAAAAAAAAAAAAAAATAGAAGAAAGGAAAATGCAGGTCTTTTGTACAGTTGCTGATCAATGCCATTTGCTGGAATGAGATTTTGTATTTAACAAGGGAGAAACCATTAGTGGAAGAGTTTCCCCTCCTTTATGGATTTTATTGTTCTTTCCTTTGCTTGGAAATTTAGAAAACAAGAAGGAAATGAGTGCAGCAACAACTTTTGAGTTAGATATTTAAACTGTCTTGATTCAGGTGTTTGTTTTTCCCTAATCAGAATTTATGCTGTCCATGCACAAATATTTATATACTACCAACTATGTGTCAGATACTTTTCTAGATGCTGATCTTGCCCTCAGAGCTTTTATCCTCAAGAATATACAAACATGATTGTTCACAGATGATATACGTAGTTTCGTAAAATGATAAAGTTCATGGCATAATCAACATTATTTTTAATCTTTAAAATAATAGATGTCAAATGGTGGCATAAGAGGACAACTTCTCAAAAGTCTTCCCATTTAAAATGTTAATTTTCCATTTCATTTGTAAGTGAATATTCTAATGTTTTTGATAAGAAATTATTAACAATAAAATAATAGTTGGATAAAAATAATAAAGAGGGAAAGTGCTGTTATAAATGTGAAATCACATTTATGATCACATTTATATAAAATAATTTTTTTTCCTTTTAGGTATTATTTAAAAAATAACATGGAGACAGAAACCTTATGTTCAGATGAAGATGCTCAAGAACTAATTAAGGAAAGCCAACTGTCATTGCTGCAGCTCAGTACCATTGAGGTGGCCACTCAGCTGTCAATGAGGGACTTTGATTTGTTTCGAAATATTGAGCCTACTGAATATATTGATGACCTTTTTAAGTTAGATTCCAAAATAGGAAATATTCACTTGAAAGAGTTCGAGGATATTGTAAACCAAGAGACATTCTGGGTTGCCTCAGAGATTTTAACTGAATCAAATCAGCTCAAACGAATGAAGATTATTAAGCATTTTATTAAAATTGCACTTCATTGTCGAGAATGTAAGAACTTTAATTCCATGTTTGCAATAATAAGGTGAGTCTGTACAAAGAGGTACAAATATCTGTATGTGGTTTTGTCATAACATTAGACATGAAGCTAGTTTTCTGTTTAGGTATTAAATGTCTAGGAAAAATGTACAGTTAATATGCCTTTATTGAAATATTGTTAGATTTCATGTATTTTCCATTCTGGGGGTATTTGCTTTTTCTATTTTTGTTTCTTCCTTCTTTCTGTCACTTCAAAAAACATTTTTTTTTTTTTTGGTTTTGTTTTTTATAAATGTGAATGATAGCCTTCCCATTTTCCTTTTTGTTTTCCCCTTTGAGTGATTATACCCTCATTTAAGTACCCACTTCACTGTGATTTGACACTGTTGGGTATCCATGCCCTGACTTAAAATTGCTATTTTTGAAACAACAACAACAATAATAATAGCAGTCATTTGTTGAGCTCTTCCTTTTTGCCAAACAGTAAATGAGGTATCACTGGATGTGTTATCACTGAAGCAAGCTAGACTGTTAGAATTATTAAAATCTTTTGAAGTTTATAAGCCCAGGAAGTGTAGATGGTTACATTAACTCTCCCCACTACCTTCTCCCCATTAATTATGAGATGCCAGTTCTAGGTAATTTATTTTCTTACCCTCATCTAGCACACTGCTCATCAACAAAGGGATTTTTCTTCAAGCAAGTCTAATTTTAAAGGGGAGGGGAGTTGTAGTTAGGTCCATTTATAGGGCCATGTGATTGTATATAACAGCATAATTCCGCCTTAACCAATCCCATCTACACACGTCCTACACAGCATTTATAATAATTTGTTTCTATTACTTATGTGAAATAAGAGTAGAATTTTTATAGGGACTTCTTAGTCGTGACTCTATCGTGGTAATAGGATTCTCCTTTATTAAATTAACCAGTGGCCACAGTTGAACTAGACACTATAGGAGAATTGAGGAGTGACCTTTAGAATCCACTGCACCTATATTTGAATTCTGCCTCTTATATGTAATAGCAGTGTGTCAATGGAAAACCAAAGACTGGTTTTCTCATCTATAAAATGGAGGGATTTGACAGACTACTAGGTAAGGAAAACGTGGTATATATACCCAATGGTTTACTACTCTGCCATAAAAAAGAATGAAATTCGGACGGGTCTGGAGCAGCCATGCCAGGAGACAGCG
>NW_007735555.1:76225-76491 GCF_000696425.1 Galeopterus variegatus
TGCTCCCCGCCCGCCTGGCTCCCGCCTACCACACCAGGCTAGGCGCCCACAGCAGAGCTGCTTCCATTTTCTCGGGTGGGGGCGGAGACGGACGGCTTAGTGAGGGCGGGCCATTCATTCCGGTTGGCTCGGCTCCGCACTGAGACGTGCCATTTGCTTACCTCGATGCGGGGCACCCCGGGCCTGTGGACCGGCCTACAATCCTACTCTCCCCGCGGATCTCAGACGGGGCTGGTAGCGTGGGGAGCCCCCGGCCAGCGTTGGGG
>NW_007735556.1:0-4556 GCF_000696425.1 Galeopterus variegatus
GTGTTTTGTTAAATGATTGGGAGAATCCAGGCATCTCTTTCCTTCCTCATGATAAGGCAGAAACAGTTAGATATTCAACTTGTTTGTCATCAGGAGTCATTAGGCGACCTGTTTCTCTCTGAAAATATGGGGGCGATGATAAGGTGGAGGAAAGATTCCATTGCTGTTAATTTGTTTCACTTTTACTGCTCACCTGCCCAACTAGGTCACTCTGTGTTTGAGCCTCTTTGAATTGAGTGTGATCCCTGCTCTTCTCTCTGTATCAGGGGTTGGCAAACTTTTTCTGTAGTGCAAGATAGTGAATATTTTAGGCTTTGTAGGCTGTACAGTCTCTGTTGCAACTATTCAACTTTGCTGTTGCAGCTCGAAAGCATCCATAGACAATATGTAAATGAATGAGTGTGGCTGTGTTCCAATAAAACTTTATTTATGGAAACAAAATTTTTTTTGTATAATTTTCATGTGTCAAGAAAAAATCTTTTGATGCTTTTCAACTGTTTAAGAAGATAAAAACCGTTATTAGCTCATGGGCTGTACAAAAACAGGCAGGGGGCTTTTTTAAAGACTTTTTTTTTTTGCATTTTTTCATTACAGAGAATTTGCAATAAGGATAAAAAGCAAAATCTTTACTCTCACTCACAGATATCACCTACAATACTCCTAAATACAGGGTTACATGTTTTATAGTCTTTTTTATAGATATCTACTTAAACCTATGAGATTGAGATTATAATACACACTGCTTGTTATTTTGATTTTTTAAAAATTTGTAAGCAAATTAAAAAAAATTATGCCTTGGCAGTCTTTCCCAAATGAACAATCTATTACAATCCCCTCAATTTATGGAAGAATATAAACTCACCCTAAGTATTGGCTCTTGTGGGATTGTTTGATGGTTAAGAGCAGGCATAAGTGCATAAAGAATTTCATGTTTCCTGTGCTGTCTGCCCTGAAGCAAGGCTCTCTGGCATCACTTAATGTCCTTCTTGGGAATTGCGTGCAAGTGAGGAGGTTTGCCCTGGTTGGGAGTATATAAGCCTCCGGGTCTTCCAAGCAGTAGAGTATGCTTGACAGGCAGCTCTTTCCCCAGTCAGGTTAGATTAGCACCAATTAGGCCGATCTAAATTATTCCTCATCATCCCTCTTTCTGGGGCTGAATGGTGTAGAGTGGGCTTTGTGCTTTGTATACACACTGAAATGGGAAAAGATGTAATCACTTCTGTCAGCGCAGGGTGTTGGAATGCTAGGGGGGCTATGATGGAATCTATATGTGTGCAGCAAATACATTAGGAACAATTTCCCATGTACTCAATCTTCCCCCTTCAGATCCCTTTCTCTACTGTATCTATTCAGAGTCGTGCTCTAAAGGGTGCGTTGGAGGTTTTTCCAAGACAATAATGCCAGGTGTATGGGGGTTCTGTTTGCATAATATATTTTGCTTATTGTAATTGGTTCCAGCCCATTAGAGCTGTGCGGGTAGCTTCCGCTCCTCTTTCTGGATTTCTTATATATTTATTTGGGGTAGGGGGGCGGCGGGCAGGATCCAGTACATCTTATTTCTGCTCTTTCTTGGGAGCAACATGTTTGGATGAGCCACCCACTGGATTACATTAACTCAGAGATTGCAAAATAGTCCTCAGGTATGTTTGTTTAGCCCTCACAATGATTCTGAAAATTTCAGTTTTTGCACATAAATCCAGATTTCTGGATTCAACTGAAACAAAATTAGGTCTGGCAACACTGGCTTGTATTCCCACATAATAATAATTGGTAAGAGTTGAGTAGTTGTTGCCCCTTAAGTCAAGGCATGGACTTTCTTCTCTTTTCTTTTTTTTAAAGATGACTGGTAAGGGGATCTTAACCCTTGACTTGGTGTTGTCAGCACCATGCTCTCCCAAGTGAGCCACGGGCTGGCCCTAAGGCATGGACTTTCTTCTCTTTTCTTTTTTTTAAAGATGACTGGTAAGGGGATCTTAACCCTTGACTTGGTGTTGTCAGCACCATGCTCTCCCAAGTGAGCCACGGGCTGGCCCTAAGGCATGGACTTTCTTTATGCCTTAGTCTACACTAGGCCGATGTCATGTTTTCTACTTAAGTTCGACTTTGTGTCGTGATCATTGCCTTAACTCAGCGAAATATGTTAATGGTTAGGTGTCAGCATCTCTACCACTCAGTGCTCTACCACTCAGCTCCACTAGGGGGAGGCACTGGACATTGATTGCAGTACCCTCTCCTCTGCCCCACCCATTCTGCCTAATTCACTTACAGGGGCTCCCCTGCTGGCTGTAGGCTGACATGCTGACAGTCCCCTTACCTGAGAAGCTGCCTGATTTTTTAATAGAAACAATTAACAAACTCCTCCTCTGTTTCCAAAGGGAGAGAGTTGGGGTTCCAAGCTTATTTGCTGGATGGGACTCACATGTGCAGTATAAGAGCAACCTTTTGGACTATGTAAAATATTGGAGAAGAATACCAGCACCTCTCCCTGTGAGGTGAGTTCCAGTGAAAAGGCTACATGACTTAGGTGTCACTTGCCAGGAAATTAAAATCAAGTTAGAGCGGGAGTAGAAAATTGTAATAATAAAGGAATCAAAGGCTGAAAGTATGACCTTGTCATAGAAAGAGAATTGCAAACTGTTAACATTGTGCCCTTTTCCTTTGCTACATCAGAGGATATGAGTGTGAATCTTTTTGCCTCTTCTGTCTCTACCTCCCTGCTGTCCCCTTGGATTATTTCACTACAGCAAAGTGGCTTTTTTATCCTTTCCTTTCTTTGTTCTGGTGTCAGATGTAACCCCCCCTTTTTTTGTCTTTATGTGTGTGTGTGGTAAAAAAATACATAACATAGATTTACCCTCTTAACAATTATAGTATTGTTAACTATGCACATTGTTGTACAATAGATCTCCAGAACTTTTTCATCTGGCATTACTGAAACTCTCCACCCATTGAACAACAATTCCTGTTTCCCCCTCCTTTAAGCCCCTATAGACCACCGTTCTACTTTCTGTTTCTATGAGTATGATTACTTCCTTTCATAAGTAGAATCATGCAGCATTTGTCTTTTTGTGATTGGCTTCTTTCACTTAGCATGATGTCTTCAAGGTTCATACATGCTGTGGCATGTATCAGAATTTCCTTCTTTTTAAAGGTTGAATAATATTTCAGGTTGAATAATATTTCATTCTATGTGTATAGCACATTTTCTTTATCCATTCATCCATCAATGGGACATTTTAGGCTGCTTCCACATTTTGGCTATTTTGAATAATGCTGCAGTGAACATGAGTGTGCAAATATCTCTTCAAGTTCCTATTTTTATTTTTTTATTTTTTTATTTTTTTTTTATTTTTTTTTTATTTTTTTATTTTTTAATTTTTATTTTGTCAATATACACTGTATATGATTATTATGGCCCATCACCGACACCTCCCTCCCTCCTCCCTCTCTCCCCTCCCCCCCAAGTTCCTATTTTTAATGCCTTTGGATGTATACCCAGAAGTGGAATTGCTGGATCATATGCTAGTTCTATTTTTAATTGTTTGAGG
This sequence comes from Galeopterus variegatus, assembly GCF_000696425.1. Classification (NCBI taxonomy): domain Eukaryota; kingdom Metazoa; phylum Chordata; class Mammalia; order Dermoptera; family Cynocephalidae; genus Galeopterus; species Galeopterus variegatus. Next base: position 3,549 of record NW_007735556.1, read on the forward strand.
AACTCTATACTGTTTTTCACAGCAGCTGAACCATTTTACAGTCCCACCAATAGTGCACAAGGTTTCCAACTTCTTCACATACTTGCTGGTGCTTGTTATTTTCTATTTTTTTTTTTTATAGTGGCCATCCTAACTGGTGTGAAGTGATAAATAATTGTGGTTTCAATTTGCATTTCCCTAATGATTAGTGATGTTGAGCATCTTTTCATATGCTTGTTGGCCATTTGTGTATCCGTGTTGGAGAAATGTGTTTTCAAGTATTTTGCCCATTATTTAATATAGTTTGTTGTTGTTATTGAGTTGTAGGAGTTCTTTATATACTCTGGATTTGTTTAACATTTTCTGGCAGCTGGCCAGTACAGGGATCCAAACTCTTGACCTTGGTGTTATCAACACCATGCTCTAACCAACTGAACTAACTAGCCAGCCTATATTTTGGATATTAACCTCTTATCTGATATATGGTTAGCAAGTATTTTCTCTCTTCCATAGGTTGCTTTTTCACTCTGTTGATTGTTTCCATTGCTGCACAGAAGTTTTAAAGTTTGATTATAGTCTAATTTGTCTATTTTTGCTTTTGTTGCCTGTGCTTTTGATGTCTAAGAAATCATTCCCCATTCCAGTGTCATGAAGGTTTTCCCTTATGTTTTCTTCCAGGAGTTTTATAGTTTTGAGTCTTACATTTAGTCTTTAATCCATTTTGAGTTAATTTCTGTATATGGTGTAAGATAAAGGTCCATCTTCATTCTTTTGTATATGGATGTTCAGTTTTCCCAGCACCATTTGTTGAAGAGACCGTTGTTTTCTTATTTTGTAGTCATGGCACCCTTATCAAAGATCATTTGACCATAAACTTGAGCATTTATTTTGGGTTTTTCTATTTTGTTCCATTAGTCTATATGTCTGTCTTTATGTCAGTGTCATACTGTTTTGATTACTGTAGCTTTGTAATGTGTTTTGAAATCAGGAAGTCTGAGGCCTCCAACTTTGTTGTTCTTTCTCAAGATT
>NW_007735556.1:5675-25301 GCF_000696425.1 Galeopterus variegatus
GTTGAATTTTTAGACCCTTACAGAGCCACTAAATTTGTTAAATAGTACACTATACTAATAGTATAGTGTTAAATAGTACTATTGTGTGTGTGATAAGGTCAGAGGGATAGAGGTAGATACTTCAAAATGTGTTTATTGTGTGAGACCTGCAGAAGTGTTAAGAGGTAACCTTTCCCTTACAGAGCCACTAAATTTGTTAAATAGTACACTATACTAATAGTATAGTGTTAAATAGTACTATTGTGTGTGTGATAAGGTCAGAGGGATAGAGGTAGATACTTCAAAATGTGTTTATTGTGTGAGACCTGCAGAAGTGTTAAGAGGTAACCTTTCCCTTACAGAGCCACTAAATCTGTTAAATAGTACACTATACTAATAGTATAGTGTTAAATAGTACTATTGTGTGTGTGATAAGGTCAGAGGGATAGAGGTAGATACTTCAAAATGTGTTTATTGTGTGAGACCTGCAGAAATGTTAAGAGGAAAAAAAAGAGATAACCTTTGGAAAGTTCTTGGGGCAATTTCTTTGGCCAGTGGTTCTCAAAGTTTGGTTCCCCAAACCAGGAACATCAGCATCTCCTGGGAACTTGTTACGAGTGTGAGTTTCTAGGTTCACCCCAAGTCTACTGCATCAGAAATTGCAAGGAAGGGGGAGGCAGGGATTGCAATCTGCCTGCATTTTTAAGAAGCTCTTCAGGTGATTCTGTTGCACACTAAAGTTAGAGAACACTGTTTTAGACCATCTAGGAACTTATCAGCACCATCTCCCCTACTGTCCCCTGTCTCTCAAAAACCTCTGTAGTATACAGGGATCTCCTTACATTATTCATTACCTTTTTTTCCCCCTTTGCTCCTGTCCCATGTGACTCAATGCTGTTTTAACTCTCAGTCTCCTTAGTTTCCCTTTCTTCTCTCTTCTTGTAAATTATTCTGATAGAAAGTTTTGGGGTTGAGCAACACTGGGTTCAAATCCTGGCTGTACTGTGTGACCTTGGGAAGGTTAAGTAGCCTGTCTGAACCTCAGTTTCCTCAATTGTAAAATTATTAAGAGGGTTAAATGAGATAAAACATCAGTTGATTTTACAAGTTTAGATGCTCCAGAAATGCCAGCTCTTTTCTCCCTTTCCTTGTCATTACTCTGCCAAAAAAAAAAAATGATGATGATAGTTGGTTAGAGTGCAGTGTTACAGTACCATGGTAGAGGTTTGGATCTCCATGTTGGCCAGATGCCAAAAAAAAAAAAAAAAGTCTTTTCTGCCATGACATACTCCCTGCATGTCATTTTTTTTTTTTCCCCCCCTCTCTGCTAGTATCAGTTTCTGGACTTCAGGCCTTTTGGGATATCTGTGACACCTCACCATATAAAATTGGAGTTAACTGAGTACATAGAAAAGTGAGGTGCCTGGGCCGGCCCGGTTGCGCACTGGAGAGCTGTCTCATAGCCAAAAAGAACAGTGTTGTACTACTAACATTAATCACAATCACTTTGGGGACAATTTTCTCGACCAGCCAGTAAAATGGGTCTGGTAACATGAAATTGCATTCCTCTGAGTGATGTTTACACGGGAGTAGTGTTTCTCAAGCAGAGGTGATCTTCCCTCCCTCACCGGGGGACATGCAACAATATCTGGAGACATTTTTAATTGTCACACCTGGGGGGGAAGTGCTACTGGCATCTAGTAGGTAAAGGCCAGGAATACTACTAAATATCCTACAATGCACAGCCTCCTACAATAAAGAATTATCCAGCCCCAAATGTCAATAGTGCTGCTGTTGAGAAACCCTCTTATATACCTTAATGATCTGAGAGTAATCAAGAGAAACTGAATAACTAAATTATGAGGCAATTTGGTGTTTAAGCTTTAGAATCAGACAGATTACAGTTTAAATTCCATCTTGTGTCACTAGCTATGTGACCTTGGACAAGTTCATTATCCTCAGCTTCCACATTTGAGGGGAAATCCCTATTTCACGAGATTGTCATGATTAAGTAAGAACATATGTAAAGTACAGTAGCCAGCACACAGTCCAATAAATAGCCATTATTTTCTTTCCCTTGTATTACAGCTCCCAAAATATTTGCAAGGAATATGAGGCTCTCTGGCCACTCAAGTCACTATGCCTAAAAAAGTCACTATGCTTTGTCAGAAAGAAAGGCATGTGTTGAAGAAGGATGAATACTGTAAAGGCATAAATATGGGTATCTGAGCCCTGAGAATTACATGAGCCCCATCTAAGCTAACCAACAAGAGCACTCAGGCATCCATCCACCAATTTGTCTGTTGGTCCATCAAACCATTGTTTCAAACTACAAATACTGAGTACCTCCTATTGTCTATGTATTAGTACTATATAAAATAAAGTCCCAGGGCCAGCCCATGGCTCACTTGGGAGAGTGTGGTGCTGATAACACCAAGTCCGCGGGTTCGGATCCTATATGGGGATGACTGGTGCGCTCACAGTGCTCACTGGCTGAGCACGGTGCGGCCGGTCTCAAAAAGGACAAAAGAAAAAAAAAAGATGACCAGTAAGGGGATCTTAACCCTTGGCTTGGTGTTGTCGACACCACGCTCTCTGAAGTGAGCCAACCGGCCATCCCTATATAGGGATCCGAACCCGCGGACTTGGTGTTATCAGCACCACACTCTCCCAAGTGAGCCATGGGCTGGCCCTGGGACTTTATTTTATATAGTACTAATACATAGACAATAGGAGGTACTCAGTATTTGTAGTTTGAAACAATGGTTTGATGGACCAACAGACAAATTGGTGGATGGATGCCTGAGTGCTCTTGTTGGTTAGCTTAGATGGGGCTCATGTAATTCTCAGGGCTCAGATACCCATATTTATGCCTTTACAGTATTCATCCTTCTTCAACACATGCCTTTCTTTCTGACAAAGCATAGTGACTTTTTTAGGCATAGTGACTTGAGTGGCCAGAGAGCCTCATATTCCTTGCAAATATTTTGGGAGCTGTAATACAAGGGAAAGAAAATAATGGCTATTTATTGGACTGTGTGCTGGCTACTGTACTTTACATATGTTCTTACTTAATCATGACAATCTCGTGAAATAGGGATTTCCCCTCAAATGTGGAAGCTGAGGATAATGAACTTGTCCAAGGTCACATAGCTAGTGACACAAGATGGAATTTAAACTGTAATCTGTCTGATTCTAAAGCTTAAACACCAAATTGCCTCATAATTTAGTTATTCAGTTTCTCTTGATTACTCTCAGATCATTAAGGTATATAAGAGGGTTTCTCAACAGCAGCACTATTGACATTTGGGGCTGGATAATTCTTTATTGTAGGAGGCTGTGCATTGTAGGATATTTAGTAGTATTCCTGGCCTTTACCTACTAGATGCCAGTAGCACTTCCCCCGCCCCGCCCAGTTGCAACAACCAAAAATGTCTCTAGACATTGCCCAGTGTCGCCTAGGGAGAACTTCCCACTCCCATCCCTCTCCCCTTTTGAAAACCACTGATAAATTATTTTATGATTTGCTGTCCTTTGATCTTACGGTTTTATTCATATAACACCTCACAAGGCACTGGCAGTAGCCTCAAGCCATCTTATTCTTATAATAGTTATGTAGTACTGCCTGGTTGTGATGCCTTTCTCTCATTTCCTCTCCTCTTTTGCCTTGTCTTTTTTTTTCTTTTGTCTTTGATTCCCTTAAATAAAGTGCAGCTGGGTAAAGTGGTGTTTGTAAGGACTTTTTACACAGGTATCGATTCAGTAAGTTATTCAGATCTCTGAGATTATAGCCATTAGTGCTAGTAAAAAGAAGGCAATTTATATCTTCTAATTATAGTAGAGGGGGGAAATGCATAATTTTTAGCAAGCTGGGAATTAAATGACTTCCAGACTCTTCAGAGTTAATCTTCATCAGGATAGTATTGATTGACATGCTGGAGGCCGTTAATGTGCAATTCTTTTAAGGAACGGGGGAGGAGAGTGGAAATTGCAGTTTCTCTACTAATTGTACTTTAGGTGTCATTTATGACAATTTTATGTTGTCTAGACAGAGGGAAATGGTGGAGAAATTATTCCAGTGGAGTCAAATGCTGAATCCAAAAGGAATCAGGGTGGTTGCTGAAGTCAAGATCAGGATGGAAGGGCAAGTAGTATATCCCAGAGGCAAGTCAGTGAAAATCAAATGTCACTGAGAGAGGTATTCAGAATGAACCTAGGATATAAAAAAAGTGATTGTACTCTGAGTTTTGTGTTAACTTGAGGGCTAACAGTGGAGTCTTTGGGGGCCCAGCTGGAGTCTTTGTTGCACCCTCGTTTATTTCTGTAGCCTCCAGAAATCTCATTACATGAACAGATATGAGCCAGGAAAGCCACCTCTTTGCCTCTGGTTAATGAATGCCCCAGCCCACTGTGCTTTCTTTTGTAAGGCTTCATTACTAACTCTCTTTGCCTTCTTGATTTTTTTTTTTTTTTTTTTTTTTTTTTGGTGGCTGGCCAGTATGGGGATCCCAACCCTTGATGCCTTCCTGATGTTGGCCCTAAGATTTTACTTCCTATTATAGAATATAATGTTTGCAGAATACCAGCGTCACGAGCCTGTTACGTCTTAGTGAATGGCATTGGTCAAGGATTTTTAAAATTTCAGGAATGTGAATGAAAAATCATCTTAGAAGACATTTACAGGTTTGCTGGTATCAAAGCAGTAAATGATTCTGCCAGTATATTCTTTGTAGAATTAATGGGCCTGGAGATAGACTTTTTAGGATTTGTCTGTAATTCTGAATAGAATTGTCCAAGAATTCAGTTTTATGGAATTCTGTAAATCTCGTCTTGATTTCTGGGGAAACCAGTCAATTAGGATGTACTGCCTCTCAATTAAAATCTAAACCTGTATATCCCACTGCTGCTTGTGGGGGCACGTGTGCACGTGAGTTTCAGAACTAGCTGTGGAACTTTTTTTTCATAGATCTGCTCTTACTCATCCTCTGGTGGAAAGCCTCTGATCTAAATTCCTGGTTTTAAAAAAGAGTCTGTGGTTTGTGAGCAGACTTCCCAAGTCTCCCAGAGAAAATGGATTTGGATACAGAGTACAAATGTCCATGTAAATCAGCTTGGGCCTTTGAATTTACATGCTGACCAAAGTGAGTGTTTAGTATAAGTTGAAGTTTCATAACTACATTGTAATGTGCTGAGGGTGTGTAAGAGCCGAGCACAGTGCCAACCAATTGTTTTACACATGACTGGCTTAAAAAGTAATAATAAGCACCCACCAAACAGCAGAGGGTCAGATGTTCCCAGAGGGGTCTGGCTGACTTTTCAAGCAAGATGTTATACCTAGATACATGATTGCACACCACGTATAGATTCTGCTTCCAGCCTTTTTCTTTTTGGTATCCGTGTGATTATGTTGTGCTCTGATGTTTTACCATCTACCCCTCACTGCCAGAGTTATTGCGAAATACATTAATATTTTATAAAGATGTTTTTAAGCTTTTTGGTGAAAGGTATTGTTTTGATCATCGTGAATTGTTTGTGCTTGATAATAGTAAAATAAGGCTGATCCACACCACAGGCACCGTGAGCTCTTTCTGTAGTAGGTCTGTTTTTTTCCTGACGTTACCCTTTAAGCAGTGCCACCTTGCCTTGGTCCACCTCACAGCAGGTGCAGGAATTGTCTGCCAGGCTCTGTTAGCAATTGCATCACGTGTGCTAAGTGCATCCCTAGAACTAGGGGCCCTGCAGCGATCAGATGAGTGCTTATCGTTGTATAACTTAAATGATAATTGCTAGTGTGTGAAATGGGGAGGCTTGAATGTCTCTGCATTAAAGCAGAGATGTCAATTTAGAAATCATAATAGAGGTGTCATTTTAGAACACACAATTATTTTTTACAAAGAATAAGGGCTTGTCATATCCTGGCCCGAGCATGCGCCACGGCAGAGATCTGGGGCTTGCAGAGCAAGATTCAGAAATGAAGAAAACAACACTACATCCAAGTTTCTTTGGCCTCCTGCCCCTTCATCCCCCTGCAAACATTGCCCTCTTTCCTCCGTGAGGTCTCTTTTGGCAGTGTACTTTCCAGGAGTGTCAGTGGTAGTTTCCCAGGCAAGTAGCCAGCTTCTGTTTTTATGATTTAATGAGCCTCCCAGGGACCAGGCTGCACTGCATTTATCAGGACAACTATGTCAGCACTTTAACCTGAGTGGCTTAAGTGACCAGAGGGATGAGGGATGATGTAAGCAGTTTCTGAAAACCTTGTTCCTTCAGAAATTTATTGTGAGTTTTTGGACATCTAGCAACCTTGTCTGAAAGTCATAGAGTCAGTGAGGGGCCATCAGATATGTCGTCTTGCTTATTCTTCCAAGTTTAGTCAGGCCTGCTGATTCATTCATTAGATATTTATTGGTTTCCTATTTTATGCTAATTAGTATGTGACTTTTGATGGGGGTAAGAAGATGACTTGCATCTAGTTCCTGCTTTCATGTAGCTTGTAGTCCAGTAGCAGAGACAAGACATACTTATAAGTAACTGCAGTACGAGGTGACTTGAGAGAGAAATTTTCTTAAGAGAGGCACAAAATGCTGTGGGGTGTTGGGGAACAGAAGTTGAACTTTATGGCCAGAGGACTCAGGTATTTGAGCTTTGAAGGATATTTACGGGCAGCAATGAGGAAGAGGAATTTTCCAGAAAGAAGAAATGGCCAAGATAAATACATGGGTGGGATAATGAGGGTGTGTTTACTTTAGCTAGAGTGATGGTTCTCAAAGTGTGATCTGGGATCCCTGAAATTAAAACTATTTTTATAATAATTCTGAGGTATTCTTTATCCTTTGCACTCATTCTTTCACAGGTATGCAGTGGAGTTTTCTGGATACTACATGATGTATAATGAGGCTATCATTCTGATAGCTAATGGAATGTGTGCTTGTGTATTAAAAATTTCTCAATTTCAATTTCAAATATGGTAATATTGTAGATAAAACCCATATAAACAAAAGCTCTTTGGAGTCCTCATAATTTTTAACAATGTTAAAGGAATCCTGAGTTCAAAAAGTTTGAAAACCACTGAGCTCTAGAGCATGTAGTTCATATATCCAAAAGGAAAGAGAAGGGCCGGTCCGTGGCTCACTTGGGAGAGTGCGGTGCTGATTTGTCTCTGTCAGGATTACTCAAGTCTGCCTTGCTAACTCTAAAGACAATATGTAAATGAATGGGTATGTCTGCATTCAGATAAAATGTTATTTACAAAAACAGGCAACTGACCCAGGGCCTGTAGTTTAGTTGTCTCTGTCAGGATTACTCAAGTCTGCCTTGCTAACTCTAAAGACAATATGTAAATGAATAGGTATGTCTGCATTCAGATAAAATGTTATTTACAAAAACAGGCAACTGACCCAGGGCCTGTAGTTTAGCAAACCTGCTTTAGAACATTGGGGCAAGTTGCTATTTGAAGACATCCTTTTTAAGAAGTAATTCTTTTGAAAATGAATGGCTACCTCATAAGTTTCAATATTTTACTTCTAGATTTTTGTATATTGGATATTTTTATTTTTCTATTTCAAAATAATTTAAGACTTGGAGAAGAGTTGTGAAAATAGTACAAAGGATTCCCACATGCCCTTCACCCACATTCCCTAAATGTTAAGTGTTTACCACATTTGCTTTATCATTCTTTCTCTTTTGTTCTATCTGTATAAATATGATTATGCTTTTATATGCTTATGGTTATTATAGTTTCTTTCTTTTTTTTATTTTCCTTCTTTTTTTTGGCAGCTGGCCTGTATGGGGATCTGAACCCTTGACCTTGGTGTTATGATACTGTACTCAAACCAACTGAGCTAACCAGCCAGCCTATATTTATATTTGCTATATTTGTGGTTATTCTTTTAAATATTGAATATTCTTAAAGTAGTGTATATTTTGATAGAGCAGTGGTCTTCATACTTTAAAAAAACTTTATTAATAAAAGGCTTTTGAGTAACCCTTATGTGTATGTTATACATTATGATAATACATTATAAAGCAAAAGTTGTAATATTTTCTTCCTGCTCTTCAGTGGATCAAAATAGCAGAACCCCTGCTGTACCTCGCTTGGACACCACTGGTATAGAGGATGAATCAGGCAAGTTTGTAGAGAAAATAAAGGGGTTTTTGCTTTTTTTTTCCTGTCGGAGCTTCAGTGAGTCTTTAAAACATTTCTGAGTTAAGATTGTAGATCAAAATGAAATGGAAGCTTCAAGCTTGAACAAGCTTGTCTGAGCCCTTCCTAAGTCCTCCCTGATTTTGTGTTAACAAATTGCATGATAGATCATTAAGTCAAGTCAAATTTGCTTTGGTCAGAGCAGAAGGTGCACAGCTGCCATCCCATTCCATTGTCTTGTGCCATTTCCCTTTGATAGCTGTCAACAAGAAGCAGACATTAGGAGAGAAAGATCTTTCTTTGAGGTTCCTAGGAGAGGTGGTGATGTTTACTCACCTAGCAACTCTAGTTCTTTCTTTATTTCACACCAATTGGAAAAGTCTGTTTTCATCCCAGATAGTACTTGTTTTGTAACTGTGGGAACTTATGTTTTATCAGTGATGTATATGTGTGGGGGGATGCTATTACAGTGATTGTTTCTCCTGATTTTGTGTATTAGCCATTAAAATGCCATATATATATGGCAAGCTATATGTATATAGCTTGCCACTCCCACTGTATTGTCTGGGGAGCAAATGGTGCCAACAGATTCTGTAGTAAATAGGCACAGGGGATACATGTTCTAAGAGAACCTCATCAAGGACTCCCCAGAGACAAAGCTTAACATTTTTGGTTCTACTCTGATTTAAAGAAGTCTTCCTAGTTAAGATAGGAAGATAGGGTGGAAAGTAGACTCTGCAGGATTATAAAATGGAATCATTAAAACTGAAGTTATCTAATCCAAACTCTTCCCGTTCAGGAATCTCCTTTACAGTATTCCTGATAAGTCATCTCATCTCTCTCTCAACACTGTTACTGCCTTGGCACAGTGGTGGGTAATATTAGCCTCCTAACTTACCAGGATCATTTTCCAGACAGAAGTACTTAAGAAGGATATATTTTGGTCACTCTGGAGGATGCTCCTTGCCAAATGGCCACTGCTTACTAAGCAGCCACTTAACACGACAGAGCTTAGTGATATTTAGCCTAACCACAGAGCACTTTGGGATGGAACAAGCTTCTAGGGCAGTCAGCTGCTCCCAGACTTTCATTCTTCAACTCCCATCCAGTTCCTAAATAGTTTATTAATAATGAATAATTACTATATGAGGTGACATAAGTGTCCTGAATAATTACTCTTCTCAAAACTTATTTTTTTCTGCAATCTTTGTACCTCTTACTACCCATTCCTCTCACATTCTGTCTCAGAGACTCAAAGGCATGCCATTCTTTTATGTGTCCCTATGAAAGACAAAAAAAATCCCGCCAATTAAACTGGTTCTCACAGTTGTAAGATGCATCACAATTTCAGACACATTAAAATGTGAAAAGAAAAAGTGTGTCTTAGAATCAATGAAACACAGCATTTCTGCTGCTGTACACAGTGATATCACTGAAGATTAAGGCTTTCAACCAGGGAGAAGATGTATTTTATTGCTTTCTTCTCTTCCTCATTGGTTACATTGTGTTCAGTTACTCTCCTTAGCCATAGAATTGTTTTAAGGGCCTAAGCGTGGGGTTACAGACCTTGTTTAATAGAAAACATCATCGAACAGTTGGTTGTCCTGGGTAGGAAAGGTTGCAAGCCAGGTTGATAGGGTCTTTGCTGTGTTTCTTCCCCCGGCTGTTAGGAGAAATGCTGTGGTGGGCCAGTTGCTGGGATAAAGTGACTGCACACGACCATACATAAAGCCAGCTGGTTTTAATAAGAGTGAATTGAATTAACTCAATTGGAAAAGATTGGTAGCTGCTGTCCTTATCTTGCAGACCTGCCTTAAAGAGGAGTCTGGCAGTGAGCCGGAGACCTGTTCCTGGGAGAGCCAGGCAAGATGCTGCCGGAGAGGAACAATATGCATTTCTTTCTGAGACCATTTGCTTTGAAACATGTTCTATGGCAGGAGCTTGATTGGCTGCCAAGGCATGTATGAGTTGGGAAGGACAGTGTCAGACATGGCAAACCAGGAAGCCCCTGGGCCATGTTTATCAGATGTGTTTTAACTGGTCCTTGTATGAAAAGAAAAAAATGTTATAGCTAAAATTTAACTATTAGAAGATTTCATGGAAAAGTCCAGATTTCTGGCTTTCCTTTAAAAAAAAATAGGGAGAGCCAGGAATACTGAGCCCACATTCTAGCTTGGTAACAATTGGTCAGAGCTGAGTTATGGGACACATACCTTCCTATTTGCCAGTTTCCTCCATTGCTTACAGTGTATACATATGCACCTTCTTGCCTGGACCCTGGAAGGGCCTGCACTACAACATAGAGGTTTTGAAGCATTTTGGAGTTAAGACAGGCCTTTACTGGAGTCCTGGCACTATCACTTAATAGCTATGTGCTACAGGGCAATATACTTTTAACATCTAGGCCCAGTGTTCTCATATATGTAGTAATACCTATCTTTCCAGGTTGTGGGTGGGGTTTAAATGAAGAAATAAATGTGAATTACTTAGTATATTGCCTGGCCCCCAAAAAGTGCACAATAAAATGTATGTGTTACATATGATCAGTTGAATTTCTGATTGGGCTAGATTATAAAAGTAAAGGATTTTGTCAGGTGTTAAGAGAGCTCAAAGAGTACTCTTTCTCACAAACAGGGTGTGGGTAGAGCAGAATGAGTTGAACATAAGGGGATGTGGATTATGATGGCATAGAGGAACTGAATGTCAAGATAAATGTTAGTGCTTCATGATAATCTGTATGTATGCCTAATTTTTCCTCCCTGTGTTGATCCCACATCTTATTTGTCTACTGGAGGTACTGCAAGTAGAAATAAGGTCATGTCTCTGAAGCACTTGTTCATTTCTCACTGAGGAGCAGTGCTCAGCATAATATAGTGGCCATATCCAGTGTGGGAGCTCCATAGCTCTTTATTTATGTCTCTACATACTTAGCTTGTAGGAAGGGTATGAACCCAGATAACAGGTGTTAGCTGGCTGCAAAGGGGGATGTTATTTATCTCTCCCCCATTTTTCCTTATGAATGACCTCTGAGTTGGTAATTGACAGGGATTATTGCCATTTTTTTAATCTCTGCTAGGAGGCTGCTGGAGTCTTCCCTCATTTCATTATCCCGTTATGATGGAGCAGGATCCAGAGAGCACCCAATTTACCCAGACCCAGCGAGGTAAGGCCAAAGAGAAATGGCACTAGGTGGGGGGGAGGGGCGGCCCTTGGGGTTGCCAAACTGTTGGAAGCCCCCCATTCTGTGCCTCTCTGGTCCTGGTGCTCTTTTACTCTTCAGTTACAGTTTTGAGACAGGTGGTTCAGGTGATTGGGAAGTGTTGCAGGTAAGTGAACAGTACATCTGGTGACAGAGGGTTATGACTGAGCTCTTGTCCTTTGGGGCTCATTTCTGCAAGTGGGACACTAGTGGAGGGACTTGAGGAGGCCATGGGCAGAGTCCTAGGATATTCTTTTTCTGCTGGCCAGAAAGGTTGTTGCCATTCAGATGGATAGCCAAAAGGGGGAACAAAAGGGTTTATTTATAGGGAAGTTACTTACAAATTAAACAAACAAGCCAAAACCCTATTTTCTGTCATTTGAGAGGGACTTTAGAATATCAAAGGAGAGAAGTCAAGCTCCTGCAGATATTGAATTTTTAGAGACTACCTGAAGGAAGAGATGATTGAAGAAAGTAACTGAGTAAAACAAGTTGGCATTTTATTAAAGTGCTTGCTTTACACTTTGAAGACATTTGAAAAGTTCTTGAAGAGATGAAAAGAAAAATATTCGGATGAGTTCAAGACCCGCCCTTCCCTGATGCTGGTAACTGAGGGCCAAGGTTGGGTGTTAAGTTGATATATAATATTTGTCTGTAACAAGCAGCCCTTGGGGTTGTCACAGCCAGATTTAATGGTTCTATTAGTGATCTAAAAAGGAGTAACTTGTGCATTATTTAAGCAATTACCAGAGCACATTGTGAGGCTTTGCCAAAAGAAAAGAGTAATTTATAATTGTGGGGTTGGCAGGTTAACAATATAGATCAGATAGGGCAAAATGAACTTTGCTCTGGATTAAGAATTTCAAGTCCACCTGGAAAAACCTTTAGACAGGTTGATTCCAGAGATATTAAATGATTTTGTTGTTGCCACAGTTATGATACTGAGCATTCTTTCTGAGATACTAAGGAAAAAATTCTCCATTATTCTGTTACTTCTTTTTCCACACCCCAGAAATGGCAAATGTAACGATCAGGGAACGTAGGGATTGATGATTTTAAAATAGGTATGATTTAAAATAGGTATGAGGCTGGCCAGTTAGCTCACTTGGTTAGAGCATGGTGCTGATAATCCCAAGGTCAAGGGTTCAGATTCTCATACTGACTAGCCACAGAAACAAAACCAAAAAACAGGGTAAGCAGCTTAGATGATCACTGAGCAAGGAAGTTTATGTTAGTCTCTAATTATTTTTGAAAGTTATAAGCCCTAAGTAAGGAAAGGAAATTTTTCTCATGAATCAAATATTTTGAAACACTAAGATACATAACTTCTTGCTATAAAACAGTTTTTTTTATGATAGTAATGGGAGTCTCGTCCCCAGAATTTTTAACTTCGTAAAGTTCAATAGTGATTCTTAAAGACCATTATTTGTCCTCCTTTCATGTAGTAAATCTGTTATTTATTCCTACTCTGATCTCTTTATCACAGAAAGTGTCATACTTTGTGGTGTTGGTATTTTTACATTTTCCTTCTGAACGCTAAATAGGTTTTTTGGAGGCGGAGGTGTTCTTCCTTGAAGAAAACTTGAGGATTTATTTAAACATTTAAAATTTTCACTCGGAACTCTTTAGGTTGTTTGACGATTTTCTATCTCTTCAGTAGGAGGAGGATTGTTATTATCTCATTACTGGTTGTTTATATACAATATGTATCGGTCAAAGCCTTTGTGAGACATCTCGGCATTCAGATCCTTAGCTTTCTTCTGGATACTTAAAGGGATGAAGCTACAATTTAATAATATTTAATACATGTGCCAGGAAACCTTTCTCAGCAGTGATGCCTAGTTTCATACTTTGGGAAATTCCTGTCCTGTAGTGAAATTAAACAACTGGGGTTACCTAGTGCTGAAATTGTGTCTCTACATAAAAAGGGCAATCTTTATTTACTGTCATTGGCATCAACATTATTTCTCTCTCTGTCACCAGCAATATTATAAATTTTCCGTTAGTTAGGGTAGTTTATACATTTAGGAATGAGTATACTTATGGTCATTTTTCAGATTCAGTTCCAAAAAAAGGATCTTCTTTCTCCTTTAGAAACTTTTCTCCTGTTACATTCTTTTCTAGTCTGGTTGACTTGAAAATTTAACCAATGATGCTTGATTTTTGCTGGAAGATTTCTGTATACTTGGTAGATATAAGAACAACTCAAGAGCATTGACTTCTGTCTGTTGAAAATTTAGGATTCTGTGATTCATCCTTGTAAAATGCATGGTAGCAGGGGCCCAAACATATAATGAAAGTTCCAGCAGTTGAGGCTTTTAGGAAATAGTTGTTATAGTCTGATTATCTTGGCCAAGGCATCTGTGTATCCCATGCCCACGTGCTATACAAAGATAATTTGGATTTAGCAGCATATTATTCATAACACAGACTTTTGAGTTCCAAAGATTGCCAGCCAGCCTGTTTGGATCTCCATCTGATGGTTGGCATGAAGGATACCACCTCTGATGACAGGCATTTTAGAGGCAGCCTCAGTTCCTATAGCAGTTTGCTGCAGGATCTCCTTTGGACTGGGTCAGTAACCTTACTGAGGACCTCTTTCAGCCTTTGAGACTTTGTCCAGGGTAATGAAAAGTCAGGCTGCAAGATGTTTGCAGATACTTGTTGTGTCATTTGGATATAACTATTTCTATTTCCATTCTCAATCTTCTTCTTCAGATGTCCACTAAAAGCAAAATAACAGAAGATACATGCTGTTTTTCTTTCATATTCAAACCTTATAGAAGTATATAAAAGTCTCCAGGAATCCTCTTTAGGATTGCTGTGTCTCCTTTTGTTTTTTTCCTAATTACAGAAACATGTATTTTTATATGTATATTAATATATACATACTATTCTTCATTTTTTCCCCACTTAAAATTTTATTTTCCTTGTATTTAGGGATAATTTATTCTTTTTAATAACTACAGTGTTTCTTTGTATGGTTATAATTTATTTAATCTGTTGCTGGGCATTTGGGTTGTTTCCCAGTTTTTCACTACTGCTGACAATGTTGCAAATGAACTTCCTCCAATATACAGTACTTATCTCTGTATCTTTGTGTATTTCTGTAGGATAAAATTCCTAGTGGAATTACTAAGTCAGAGTGTGTGCCTCAGGCAGGTTTTAAGTCTTGAAATTTCTTAACAGTCTATTTAATATTACCATATAAAACATTTTTCTGTTATTGTTTCTCTCATGTTCTCAGTTCATAGCCTCGAATTATATAAGTGTTGTGAGAGATGGAGGAAAAACTTGACAAAGAAGGGAATGTGGGAAATTATATGGGATACTAGAAGTTTTCATGGAGTATCAAGATATTAAAGCCATAGTTTGAAAAATACAGGTTTAGACCAGTTATTTACTGGAATAGCCACAGTAAGGAAGAAGAAAAATGAACTATTACCTTCTACATATAATGCTCGTGCCCATGTAGCCTCTGATGCTCTGATTGTAAGAAATAGAAAAATCTCTCTTTCTTTAGATTTTCTATTCTCTCAAGTATATTTTATTCTCAGCTTCAATCCTGAATAGTTTCTCCATGTTGCAGTTAATTAATCTATTAATTTATCTATGATTAATCTGGAAGGGAGAGATAAGAGGTTCAAAGAGATTTTAAGGAGCTAGGACAAATCTGGAGCAATGTATACTCATTGGAGAAGAAAGACCTAGTGAAGATAGCTGTGGATGGGGTACTTTCTTTAATCATCTGAGGTTTATCATTGCCTGGCCTGTTTTCTCATCTATAAAATTAAAAAGTAGATGATTGCTAAAGTCCCTTTCATTTCTTTTGTGTATGGATGGTGATCAAGGAAAAGCTGTGAATCTATTTAAAGGGCACCCGAAGGAGCTAAATGGGGTCTTTTAAGATGCTCAAAAGAAAGGCCTAGTGTTACTTTCCAGGGAAAGGGCAGCTCTTGATCAGAAGATGACTGATTAAACTGCCTATTTGCATTATCTCAGAACAGAAACACTGGTGACAGTCTGATAAGCATATTCTGCAGTACAAACTTGCTGGCGAGTTAAATGCCCTTTATTTTTCATTTCTCCAGAGTTCGCCTCAGCAGGGAGATGAGATACAAGAGCTGGATTTACTGTCTACCACAGTATTCCCCACATTAGTGCTAGTTTGTGTTTGTCCATCTCTGTCTCTCTCAGATTATCTCCTGCTGCATACTACGCCCAGAGGATGATCCAGTATCTCTCACGGAGAGACAGTATCCGCCAGCGCTCTATGCGCTACCAACAGAACCGTCTCCGTTCTTCCACCTCCTCCTCTTCCTCAGACAACCAGGGCCCATCAGTAGAGGGAACCGACTTGGAATTTGAGGACTTTGAGTAAGTACATACTCAGCTTGCTTTCTTTCCTCTCTTCCCAAGCTGTGCATGCTTCCAAGTTGGCCACTGTCTGAGCAGCAGTGGTGGACATTCTTGCTTCCAGCCCTTAAGTTATTATTTGTGAGTAGGAGGATGGGGTGAGAGACAGTGGGTTACAGTGCCCAGAGCACTCCCACCTCTGGCAGCACATTGCTGATTCACCAGAGCCTGTGGGAAGGGACAGCCCCCTGGGCTGCAGGCCAGAGTGGGAGAAGGTGGCTGCTGCTCTTCAGGCAGCACTGTTATTTCCCTTTGCATGTACAGTGACTGTGGAAATCCTTCTCATGGACTATCTTCACAACATCAGGGAGGCAGGAGGCTTGGTGTTTTTTCTCTTGAGTAGATGTGGAGATGTTTTCTTTATTTTTAAATACTTGGATTTCCCTAAAAAGTAGATTTTCTGTCTTAAATACCCTGATCAGACTGATTCTTTAGATCCTACTCCTTTGCCTGAACTATCTCAGTCTCCCCCCTCCCACCCTCCACCAAGCATCCTTTGAAAGTTGCCTGTCAAATTAACATGGTGGGTTGAGAAGTGATTCCTTGCTTCTTCTGGTTTTTTTGAGTGGTTTTTGGGGAGTAGAGCAGGGGTGAACTTAAGAAGCAGGGTCAGCCCCAGGCTCCAGAATTCAAGCTCCCCCACTTTACTGTGGGTTTTGCATTCTCCAGCCTGCTGCTCTTGACCTTTCTAGACATTATGTTTCTTTCCATCCTGAAACTGAGTTATCCTGGCTTGTAGCAAATTGGATGTTTGGCTCTTTTTTTGATTACTATATTTTGGTATTTTCAACATGCAAAAACAAGAGAGAGAGAAGAACATTTAAGCATTTTTTCCCCTATCCTTTTTTTCTGGCAGTACTGGAATAGATAGCCTGTTGGTCATTTCTTCCCCCTTGCCCCTCATCTTGACATAGCCTGGTCAGGTCTGGAATTTTAAGAGTTCTTGCCTCCCTTTCAACCTTCTTCCTCTTCCTTTGCTGAATGGATAGTTCCCCATCTTGCAACAGAGCTTTATGATGTGTTTGAGAAATCTCTTTGCCAGAAAGGACTAACAAGGTAGGAACAACCTTCGTACCAATTTGCCTTCCTGATGCTATTGTTAAGCATACCAGCAATTGTGTACATGGAAACAAAAGGAAGACTGCATGGGTGGTCTGTTTGTCGAGGAAGATGGAAATGTGAAAGAAATGCAGAGATGGCATGACGCAGCTGTGGTGTGGCAAATGGAGCAGGGGTGTGGGTCCTCTCTCATCACTTCTGGAGAGGAGCAGAGCTGCTTTCTGACTCTCAGCATGCGTCCTTCTTACTCTGTCCACTCTAGGGTGAGGTGGATGCATGTGCCAGCAGTGAAGGGAACAGTGTATCCATTCCCTTAGCCAGGCTGACACTGGTAGTGAAATAGGTTCTCACATATGTATCACGATTTTTCCAGCACCAGGGTCTATTCAGGCAAGCAGCTTAAACATACATGCCAAGGCTCCTGGTACATAGTGCTGCTGAAAAGCCTGGGTGACTTTCTCTCATTGATCCTGTGGTGCTCTGGGAGTCAGTGCCGTGGATTGCCCAGCCCTCTTTCCATGCATGCCTGGAAGACTGCATTATCCCTTTGCAGTGGTGAAATGTGGGGCTTGTGCCTTTGAGCTGTATCTTGCCTCGTGACTTGTCCTTCACAACAGAGTTCTGGGTTAGTTTAAAATGTTCTGTTCTCGTCTTACCTTCCCTTTCTTCTGCTACCACCTCCTCTCTCTCCCCTTCCTTCCCCCTCAATTTTCCTCTGTTAGACTGCCTCCTCCCTGTGCTCCCCCCAGCCCACCTGTGCTCTCACTTCCCTCCTGGCTTCAGCATGACCTGAATTTACATTTCCTTCTTCACCTTTCATGCACTGGCTTGCCCTTGTTTTTTCCTAGGCATTTTGTATTGCTCCCTGGTTAGTAACAATGGGCTAATTTCTCTAATGCCCTTCCCAGAGTCCCTCCCCTGGGTGTTTGCCTTTTCTTTTGGGCTGATGCAGACCGTAATCTTGTTTTTAATAGCAGCTGTGGATTAGTCACCTAAACATTAGTAGTCCAGGTCTTCTAGGGAAGGATGTTGCTGGCTGGTTGATACTGATTTACTGCCTGTTCATTCTTTCTCTCACTTCTTCTCTGCCCCTCCTCCCCCCATTGTAAACTGAGTGCTTCTTGTGGTTGCTTCTCCAGGTGCCCTGAGGAAGGAGAGAGTGAGAAATTAGGGAATATACCAGCCAATTTTAATTTCTCTGCCATAATCCTTTTTCTCTGATAACTAGAAGGAAAGTTAGAAGCTTGTGCAGTCATAATGTATAGTTATTTCAGGGAGAGAGAAGCAGGTAAGACAGATAAGGCCTGGAATCCTCCCAACAGTTAGTGTACCATTAAGAGAGACTGTTCTATTAGGTTACCTCACCTTCACGGCACATCATGCTCCTGCCTTTGCTGCCTCACTTTGACCTTTTCACTCTCCTTCCATTTGCTGAGTCGTAGATCATTTTGCCACTCTTGGGTTCATCCCATCCAGGTGTGGAGTCCTCAGAAAACCAATGGAGCCATTACTCAGATCCCATCTTTTTTGGTTCTCTTCTATCATCCACTGAATGAAAGTTATTAGCTATAATAATATTTTTCATAACTCACAAAACATTTGTAATATGTATGTTAAAAAAGAAAACTTGTTTAATTCTTATAATAACCTAACAAGACAGTTATTTATCCTGTTGTGGTATTTTTCTAAATGAGGACACTGTGACTTAACTAAGTCAGATATGTCTAAGATTAGAGAACAGGAACAATCATGTTTAGTGTCTGACTTTTATTGTCCTACAGATTTTATAACCTTTAAAAATGATGTACAACCATATCTGAGCCTTCCATGAGCTTGCTGTGGAAGAAGACCATCAAGATTTATCTCTAGGGAGGATGGCTATGGAGGTTGGTCAGCATCAGGTTAAATTATCTGTTCTTTTGTGATCTGGATTAATGTCCATCTTCCCAGACAGGCATCTTCTCCTGCCATTCATCTCTGTCTGCAGCAAGGATTGGAACTGTAGAATCCCATTGTTTATCAAAATGCACAAACAGGACATCCAGAAACCTGCTGTCAGTAGGTCTCTTCTGAAGCCCTTAGCAGCTGTCTTTGCATAAAAATGTTCATGAGCAGGGTAAAGGTGTGACTGCCTCTGACATTGCTGTCTGCCTGCTTTCAAGCCTAGATCACCTACTAGAATGTAGATGGCAAATAAGCATAGGGAAAACTACCATTTTCATTTTCATCATGCCTTTGGAAAGAGGGAGGTAAGCTTTTATAAAGCCCAGGTTAAGTGCTGTATCTCGGTAGTTGCTAAGGCCTGCAAAAGAGGTGGTGTGTGTGCCTTTCTGACTATTGTTCCAGCATTCTTTGCCCCTTCCTCATTTTATCTGTTATTCTAGATATAAATAATGATCCCAGAATCATCCCCAGCTCATATTCCTGCCATTTCTGCCTCTTTCTGTAGGTGCCTTGCCTTCCAAGGCAAAGGATACCCTGAGCAAAGTCTTTGCTAATGACAATAATGATCCCAGAATCATCCCCAGCTCATATTCCTGCCATTTCTGCCTCTTTCTGTAGGTGCTTTGCCTTCCAAGGCAAAGGATACCCTGAGCAAAGTCTTTGCTAATGACAGTCAGAACTAAAAAAGCTTCAGATTTGATCAGCCACAAATAGTTCCACCATACATACCAGCCACTGGGTAATTACATTCAGCTTCTTAAAACTTGTTGCCAGCACAGAAGAGAACAAATCCTTCATTCACAGTTGTGACACTGGCCTCTACTTTGGGGTTTTGCCTGGGAAAAACATCTTATTAAGAATTCTAGGGCCGGCCCGTGGCTCACTCGGT
>NW_007735556.1:26085-27214 GCF_000696425.1 Galeopterus variegatus
TGATAACACCAAGGCCCCGGGTTCGGATCCCACATAGGGATGGCCGGTTCGCTCACTGGGTGAGCGTGGTGCTGACAACACCAAGTCAAGGGTTAAGATCCCCTTACGGGTCATCTTTAAAAAAAAAAAAAAAAAAAAAAGAATTCTAGTCTTTCAGCTTTCAGATGAAGTCTCTTTATGTCTATTATATTTTCTTAACCCTTCTAATTTATCCTGTTGTATTTCTTTCCCCTTTACCTAGAAATCCATATTGTGACCAAATATGCAAAAATGTTTAATTGTATGGCAATCATTTCTGGGTCAGAGATAGGTTCTGGTTCCTTAGTTTGGTGTGATATGTTCTAGAAGTACCACGTACACATTGACAGAGGAGCCTCATGCTTCAAGAGCTTTTCTTTTGATGGTCCCCTTGCTAGATACCTCTGGCAAGGAAGTCATTAAAAGGTCTTGGTGTATGGTATAGCTGAGGACATTTCTTTTTTTTTTTCCTTTTTTGTCTTTTTTTACTGACCGGTAACGGGATCGCAACCCTCAGTGTTGCGCCTGCACCACGCTCACCCCATAATTTAGTTGAGCAATGGCAAAGAAAATTTGTTGAAAATAAGATAATACTACTCTTATCAGGCAGTGATCCTGATGGCTTTGTGAGACTCATCTACTTATTTCAAGTTTACCTGGCTGGAAATTCCAGCAGAGTGAAGCCCCATGTCCTTGGTAGTACTTGCTCCTGCTCTCTCTTCTTTTTTATTTATTTATTTATTTTTTCCTTTTTGTTTTTTTTACTGACCGGTAACGGGATCGCAACCCTCAGTGTTGCGCCCGCACCACGCTCAGCCTATAATTTAGTTGAGCAATGGCAAAGAAAATTTGTTGAAAATCTCCCGTGCGCCACCGGGCCGGCCCTATAGCTGAGGACATTTCTGAAGACTGTCACTCAGCTCTGCCATCCGATTGAGTGTGGCATAAGGGAAGTTGCTTGCTTTTAGTTCACAATTTAATACTCTTCGTCCGCCCTTTTGATATAACTATAATTTAGTTGAGCAATGGCAAAGAAAATTTGTTGAAAACAAGATAATACTACTCTTATCAGGCAGTGATCCTGATGGCTTTGTGAGACTCATCTACTTAT